>NW_006408629.1:9547636-9556260 GCF_000296735.1 Chrysochloris asiatica
AGAAGAGTTGTCAGATGACATTAAGAAAATCATACAGGAAGAAAACAAAAGGTCCTTAAGAAGAGAAAAAACAAGGAAAAGACAAAATGGATGTCAGAAGAAGACTCTGAAACTGTTCTCTAGTGTAGAGATGCTATAGCAAATGGAAGAAGAGAGGAGGTACAAGAGCCAAACAGGAATTTTCAAAGGTCAGCTCGAGAAGACAGAGTCAAACATTATAACAAATGTGCAAAGACATGGAGTTAGAAAACCAAAAGGGAAGAACATGCTCAGCATTTCTCAAGCTGAAGGAACTGAAGAAAAAATTCAAGTCCCAACTTACAGTATTGAAGGATTCTTTGGACAAAATACTGAAGAAAGCATAAGAAGAAGATGGAAGGAATACACAGAGTCACTGTACCAAAAAAGAAATGGTCGATGTTCAACCATTTCAAGAGGTAACATATGATCAAGAGTCAGTGATCCTGGAGGAAGACATCCAAGATTCATTGAAGTCATAGGGAAAGAATAAGGCACCAGGAATTGATGAAATACAAATTGAAATCTTTCCACAAAGTGGTGCGGCACTGGAGGCACTCACTCACCTATTCCATGAAATTTGGAAGACTGCTACCTGGCCAGCTGACTGGAATAGATTCTTATTTGTGCCCATTCCAAAGAGAGGTAACTCAACAGAATGCGGAAATCATTAGACAATGCCATTGATACTCCATGTGAACAAAGTTTTACTAAAGGTAAATGAAGTCCTGGCTTGGCGCTGCTAGTTAATGCATTGGACTGCAAGGTTGGTGTGAACCACAAGGTTGGTGGTTTAAGCTCACCAGCCGCTTCTTGGAAACCCTATACAGGGTCTTTATGAGTTGGAACCAACTTGAAGGCACTTAACAACAACAACAAAAGTAATACAAAAATGGTTGCAAACATACACTGACAGAGAACTTCCAGAGGTTCACGCTGGTTTCATAAGAGGACATGGAATAAGGCAGATCATTTCTGACGTCAGATGGATCTTGGCTAAAAGCAAAGGATACCAGAAAGATACTTATCTGTGCTTTATTGACTATGCAAGGCGAATTGATTTGTGGATCATGACAAGCTATGGAAAACATTATGAAGTATGAGTATTCCAGAACACTTAATTGTGCTCATGAGGAACCTGTACATAGACTAAGAGGCAGTTGTTCAAACAGAACAAGGGAACACCAAATGGTTTAAAATTATCAAAGATGCGCACCAGGGTTGTATTGTTTCATCATACTTATTCAAACTGTATGCTGAGCAAGTAATAGGATTATATGAAGAAAAGTGTGGCATCAGGATTGAAGGAAGACTCATTAACAACCTGCAATATGCAGATAATGATACAACCTTGCTTGCTGAAAGTGAAGAGGACTTACAATACTTACTGATGAAGAGCAAAGACCACAGCCTTTGGTATGGATTACATCTCAATGTAAAGAAAATAAAAATCCTCACCACTGGACTGGACCAATAAACAACATCCATATCAATGTACCATGGACTGCCAAACGAACACACAAATCTGTGTTGGAAGAAGTACAGCTTGAGTGCTCCTTGGAAGTTAGGATGGCCATCCTGGCCAAACTTGGTCTCTCAGACTTTGGACATATTATCAGGAGGAGACCAGTCACTGGAGAAGGATATCATATTTGATAAATTGGAGGGCCGGAGAAAAAGAGGAAAACTCCCAAAGAGATGGATTAGCACCCTGGTGGCAGCGATGGGTTCAGATGTAGCAATGATTGTGAAGTTAGCCCAGGACCGGGCAGTGTTTCGTTCTGTTGTTAATAGGCTTACTATGAGTCATTAGCAACTTGATGGCACCTAACAACAACAATTATCCACAAAGATTCATTCTTAACTTCAAACATAAAATGAAGGTGCCCTTCCATTCATTAATACTGATTTAAACCCACATTGACAAAGTAGCTAATCATGTCTCATAAGTTTGACATCCCTTTTAAGTAATATTTGTTTTGTAAACTTCTTCAGACAAGCAAATGAACCAAAGGATGCAAATGAAAGGATCACTTTTGAAATATTCTGTTTGGAGACAATCTGTATAGAAATTTTGTTGGGGTTCTTTATATGAAACTCTGGAAAATAATTGATAATCAGTAATTACCAAGCATTTGTCCTATACTTAAAGAAACATGGCCATAACTCTCTTGTGTTTTGTTTAGCTTCTTTTTTACTGTCAGAATGTTGGACAGGAGACTTCAATGAACACATGATTAATACCTTTAAACTTATTGAAATCATGATTGTTACCTGAATATTGGTTTTTTGTCTTTCCAACCTAGAATCTGTTCTGGGATTTCAAATCATAAGTTCTATTAGAAACCAGATTTTATCTCTTTTGATATTGAAGAACTTTTGGTATTTAGTGTTTTCATTTCGTAAAATCCTAACATGAAATATGCGTAACATTGTTAAGTGCCTTTGAGTTGTTTCCAACGCATAGCAACCCCTGTATAGTGTTTCTGAGGCTGTGCATCTGGGCAGGGGCAGAAAGCCTCATCTGTCTCTCACAGAGCAGTTGGTAAGCTCGAACCGTCAACTTTGTGGTTGGCTTATCATACAGAGCCATTGTACTACCCATGTCTAACGTAAATGTCTGCTTTCTGTCTTTTCCAGTCAGGCATGGACGCTGCTTTGGATGACTTAATAGACACTTTAGGAGAACCTGAAGAAAATGAACAGAATAATACAACGTATACTGGACCGGAAGTTTCAGTATGTGATCTTGAAATCTGTAAAGATTCAGACATAATTAGGTGTTGTTGCTATTAAGTGCCATTGAGTCAGTTCCAACTCATAACGACCCTGTGTAGTATTTCCGAGAAGTGGCTGGTGGATTTGAACAGCTGACCTTGTGGTTAGCATTCCAATGTTTACCCTACAGCATCACACCAAAATCAGTAGGAGATTAAATAAATTCTTCAAAAATGTGAGAGAATATCCAGGTTATCACTGGGATAAAAACAGGATGATATCAGCAACTAAAAACCGGTGGTGGCCACGCAGCTCAGTTTCTCCTGTGGTAGCTGCTACTGTTACATTGAGTGATTCAGCAAACAGTGACTGAGTATCGGCACTGAGCATAGCCTTGATTCACAGAGACGTATTTTTCTGTCCTCAAGATTTATTTTGATTTCCAGATATTTCCTACCCTCACTTCTTATTAGTAAGAAAGTTATATGTTTCTAATATTTGTTGTTAATGTGCCGTGCAGTCGGTTCTGAGGGTTTCTTTGACTGTAAATCTTTACAGGAGCAGAAAGCCTCATCTTTCTCCTATGGAACAGCTGGTAGTTTCAAAGTGCTGACCATGAGATTAGCAGCCCGATTCGTAACCACTACACTACCAGACCTCCTTTTTCTTGTTATTACACACATAAAAAAAAAAAAAGGCTGTAAACTGGAATAAAATATATGCACCAGAAATAAAGATTTGTTTCCAGATTTTGTAAAAAGTACAAAACCTGATTGGCCAGTAGACAATATATTAAGAGTCTTCCTGGTAATTGTGGTGGTGGTTGTGTATCATCGAGTCCATACTGACTCATTATGACTCGTTAAGGGTTTTGGGAGTAGAAAGCCTTACCTTTCTTCCACAGAGCAACTGGTAGATTCAAACTGCTGACCTTGAGGTTGGCAACCTAACCTGTGGGCCACTATGCCACAAGTGCTTGGTCTCTAGCAATGAGGAGAATATTAAAACATGGAGAGAGGCTGCCTCACATTTATCAGATTGGCAAAAGTGTGAAAGGCAGACAACTCACATATAGCTGGTGGATGTTGAAGATACACGTACACTTCAGCCAGCAATTCCACATCTAGAGAAATTCCCCAGAGGGAGCCTTGTCCTCATGGACAAGGAGTTAGTATGAGAACTAGTGAAAATGTGGAAACAGTTTCACTCAGGAGATGGGATAAAAACATTATGGAAAACTTTATAGTGCTTAAAGTGAGAAAGCATTTTTAAACAAAATGTTTTATTAATATATGAATCACTTTCAGTGTAGTGTTTAAAATATTTTTTAGCATGACATAGGTTAAGCCAATTAAATATGGGAAAGTATTAGTATACTTTAGCATGTCAGAATTGTTTCAATTATTGGCTTCTTAATGATTTATATTTCATCTTATTAGTTTCATAAAGCGATAATGGTATCAAATTTGGTTTCAGAAGCTACACATAACCTTCTCAACTAATTATATAACCCTATGTATGTATGTTTTGTTTTGTTTTTCCCAGGACCCAATGACTTCTACCTACATAGAAGAATTGGGTAAAAGAGAAGTCACAATTCCTCCAAAATATAGGGAACTTTTGGCTGTAAGTTAAATCATCATTTACTTTTATCTCACTGTTTACTGGAATGTAATTTTTATCAAATCAATGTCTTGAAAATTTTAAAAATTTAGAAAATATAATGGGGCACATGAAACTGTTATTACCTTATTATGAAATTCACTGAGCAGTTAAGTTTGAGAATAAAGGATAATTTTGAAAACTAGATGCCTTCTTAATGCCATCAAATTAATATTTGTTTCAGAAAAATGAAGGGATCACACAGCCTCCTGCATCCTCTGAGGTAAGCTTACATAGCTGACTTTCAGAATCTGTAAGTTAGTATATTTTATGTCTTTGGACTATCAATTCTATGTTTGTTGTTGTTAAGTGCCATTGAGTCAGTTCTGACCCATAGCGACCCTGTAAATAGGGTTTCCAAGGAGCAGCTGGTGAGCTTGAACTGCTGACCTTGCAGTTAAACAGCTTTGCAGTCTGGCACATTAACCCCATAGCACCACACCAGGACTCCTTATTGTTGTTGTTAAGTGCCATGTAGTCGGTTCCGACCCATAGCGACCCTCTAGAGGGTTTCCAAGGAGCAACTGGTGAGCTTGAACCACCAACCTTGCAGTTCAAACTGACTTTGCAGTCTATCCCATTAACCCACAGCGCCACACTCTAAATTCTATATTCTGACCTCTAAATCAGATGAAATTTCCATCTTTTAGGAGAAAGGAGATGGACATGAAGGGTGGATAGACATGAGGGGTCTCAGTGTTCATTGGTTTTAAGCATTTTTAAGGGTAAGAGGAATGGAACAAAGAAAGCATTAGTATAAAATAAATTTAATAAAATTCAAATGAGAATATCCTAACATGCAATACCTTAGAAGAGAGGAGAGGGAAAACAATAATTTAGAATACCTACTGCTTTCCAAATATTCCAAATAGTGGCTATTATCTGAGTTATGTCATTAGTATATCTGGTTTGGGTATAAATGGCTTTCAAACGTACCCTCTTCACTTGCTGAGAGTACAATCTCTTCTTGTGCCTGTTTCTTTAGAAACCCATGGGACCTGATGATGCTATAAATGCCTTGTCATCTGACTTCACCTGCAGCTCTCCTACCACTGATGGAAACAAAGCTAAGAAAGAGGTATCGTTTCAGGATATTAGGGTGAACTTGTTAGAAAGCATCTCTGATAATAAAACAACAGCATCTTATGATTATTACAATTACAGTTTCTTCATCTATAAATCTGATCTTTTCTGTCTGACTTTTAGAAACCTACAGGAGAGGTTTTAAAAGCTCAGTCAGCTGAAGTCATCAGAAGTGCCGCTCCACCCCATGAGAAGAAGAGAAAGGTGGAGAAGGTATCAGTAATTGTTTCTTTAAAAGATCCCCAGTCCACCAGTTTCTTTCCTGAGTCCAGTCTAGTGTATTCAGGGTAATCCCAGCAGTTCAGTACACACAATGAATTTATCTTCTTTCTATTTTATGTGGAATAGTGAACCTAATTAAGGGCATGTTGAACATCTATCTCAAGGCAAACCTCATGTGTTTCTATAAAGATTTTAAGAATGTTTTGTTTCTACCTCCCTGTGTACTGTAATAGTAAACTGTCTTGGTAAAACAAGACCATTCACTATTACCGTACACAGGAAGGCAGAAAACTAGAGAAATTATACTCTTAGAATATCAAATTTTCAAACCTTTGATTTTTCTAAAGGGATCTAGCAGAGTTTAAACCCTATGGTTCACTGGAGGACTGTTGTAACTGCCTCTGCCCACCTGTCTTCACTACAGTAAAAACCAATAGCTCTGGATGTGACTCCAACTCATATAGTCATCAAAATAGAACTCTGCTCCATAGGGTTTTCAGCTGATTTTTCAAAAATAGATCACCAGATCTTTCTGCCAAGCTGCTGTTTGGTAAACTTGAAGCTCCAGCCTTTTCATTAACAGTCAATAGTATTAACTATTTGCACCACAGTAAGCAATGAGTTAATTCTCTCAAACTCCAAATGATGGTATACAGGTATGGGCTTCAAGAGAAACCATGTCCCAGTCAGGATCATGTTAAGGAGCAGTTTCTATCAGAGTGTCTGCCTCTCCCCTCATGTGTACAGTTTATTTTTATCTGACTGACTGGGGAGCACCACACCCCTGAGAACAGGCGTTCCTACACCCACTAGCCTTTGTGCCGTCAGAAAAGAGAGGCACCAGCCAGCCACTTCATTTCCCTTCTTCCTGAGTGTGGCCGTTTTGCTAAAAAAAAAACCAGAGCTATCAAAAGTCATTTTGAGAGGATCATTTTTAGAAAAAGAAAAGCAGGATGATGAAAGTTTATGACCTGAAACTTTTATTTTTATGAAAGCATTTTATTATCATTTAATTACAATTCCACCTTGCTAACTAAGGAGTGAAGTTTGCCTATGAGAACACTGTTATTGTAAAAACGTGTCTTAGTTCCAATTTACACTCACTGGTAAGTTCTTTTTATTTTTCTTTCTTTGTTCGGTTTTCAAATAAATCTCCTTCCTAAAGTACTTCCCTATACCACAATTCATGTCTTATATTTTAAATTTGTATTTCACCAACAAGTTAATATTATGAGTCTGAGGAAACATTGTTTTAATGTAAATAATTTTTAATTTTTAACAGGATACAATGAGCGATCAAGCACTTGATGCCCTTTCTGCTTCACTGGGCACCCGGAAACCAGAGCCTGAGCTCGACCTGAGCTCTATTAAGGAAGTTGTTGAGGTACTGTGTGTGGATTGATATATAGATTGCTCGTCTTCAGGTTATAAAGCGAAATACATTATTATGCAGGTATAACAATGGAGGTTTGAAATGACTGCTCTACATTTGGCCTTATGTTCAGATGCTGATTATTTTGTTATTATTCAGTAATTAGCAACTAAGGATATTTGAGTCTTTGTCTTGTAAAACACTTAAAATTTTAATATTTAAAATGAACACTAATCTCCCTTGCCAAAGCTAAGTGACACATGACTAAACAAGATAACACAGTGTGGGTGGCCTGTTGAAAAATAGTGAGTTATGCCTGCTCTCGTGGAAACTGGTTGTTTTTTCAGAAGGTTTCAGGGTACTTCTGGCGGTAGGTGGAATAGGAGGTTCCTCTTTCTGGCGGTAGGTGGAATAGGAGGTTACTATGTGGAAAGATGTTAAAATATGTGTCTCAAATCATAGTAAAATTAAGTACGATCACTTGAAGGTTTTAACATGCTATGTGAACCAAAGTAAGCTTGTATCTGCTACAAGAGGTTTTGGCGTTAAATTATTAAATTTTTTGTACACGTTTCTTTAGACTCTTCTGAGGGACGTGATGCGAGAATGGGAAGGAAAGGAGGGAGTAGCTCTGATTAGTAGTGGGAGGTGGAAGCCCAGGCTGAGGGTCATCATGAGCCCCTCCCTCAGCTCAGAGGAAGGATGCTCATAGGTGGCGCTGTCACAGAGCCACTGCCTGTGCTGTCACTTCCTGGTTCTGAGTCACCAGGGAGGAGGAGTCTCCTAGACTCCTCGCAGCTCTCACTGAGTCTAGGACTGCCCTAGCCCACAATGGGCCAGTTTCTATCTTCGACTATCCTTGAGGGCTTACCAGGCACGGTGTGGCAGGATAGACTTCGTGAAGATGAACACAAAGGAGCAGGAGAAGCAACAGTCCTAGTCCTCCAGGACCAAGTAATGTATGGGGGGAAAGGAAAACTTTTCTGAAACGCAATATGAAATGTATAGTCCCTGGAGTAGCCCAAGAGAAGCAATGTGATCTCAAGGAAACAGAGGTCTTGGTAAAATCCTGAGGAGACTCCTGAGGCTACATTGTGGTTCTACCACTAGAGGGCTACGTGGTCTCCATTGAATTAGACTCAGCCTCCTTAGAGAATTGGGTGATTGAGTAAGATAATGAATTTGGGGGAAGATATAAACAGAGTCCTGGTGTGGCGCTGTGGGTTAATGCACCAGACTGGAAAGTCTTTGAACTGCAAGGTTGGCGGTTCAAGCGTACCAGCTGTTCCTCGGAAACCCTATACAGGGTCGCTATGGGTTAGAATCGACTCGACGGCACTTAGCAACAATATATATATATGGAGCTCTGGTAGTGTAGTGCTTGCAAATCGGGCTGCTAACCTCAGGGTCAGCAGTTCAAAACTACTGTCTGCTCCACGGGAGAGAAATGAGGAATTCTGCTCCCGTAAAGATTTACAGCCTCAGAAACCCTGTACAAGGTCGCTATGAGTCAGAACCCACTCCATGGCACATAACAACAACAAATATA
>NW_006408629.1:9556360-9598660 GCF_000296735.1 Chrysochloris asiatica
TTGTTTTTGTTTTTGTTTTTTAAAGGCACATCATCAGTTCTGTGAGTTTTTAAGCTGGACTCCTAGATGGTGAATTCATTACGTCTTGAAGAGTCTATGTGATAAGGAGGTTCACAACACCTAATACCATCCTATAGGAGTCTGCCATTCCAGCACATTCCACACTAGACAGTGATCTGTGGAAAAACTAATTTAATCTTCAGAAACAAGCAGCATAAATGTTTATTCTTAATCATTGGGGCCTCTTTATATATATATATTTATCTCCCTTGTTTTTGTTTGGAAACCAATTTGAGTGCTGTTTCAATTCAGAAAGCATTTTTTAGTGCCTACTATACACAGCCAAAAGGAGCTCTGGTAGCATAGTGGTTACGAATCGGGCTGTGAACCACAAGGTCAGTGGTTCGAAACTACCAGCTGTTCCGTGGGAGAAAGATGAGGCTTTCTTCTCCCGTAAAGATTCACAGCCTCAGAGACTCTGTACAGGGTCGCTATGAGTCGGAACCGACTCCACGGCACACAACAACAACATACATAACCAAAGGAGCTCTGGTAGCATAGTGGATACGAGTCAGGCTGCTAATTTCGCGGTCAACAGTTCCAAACTACCAGTGGTTCCGCAGGAGAAAGATGAGGTTTTCTGCTCACGTTAAGATTTACAGTCCCGGAAACCCTATACAGGGTCACTATGAGTCAGAACTGACTCCACAGCACAGCACCACTGCCACCATACACAACCAACTTGATGGTGTGTAACAACAAGTATATACAAACCACAGTACACTGCACTTAAAGGATCCAAAGATAAACAAGGATAAGAAAGGATCTAGCTGTGCATCCATCCATAGGTTTTTCCACGGGAGAGCACGGTGCTATGCAAGTGACACCTAACTTTAAGGTGCTTGGTAAGTTTTAAATCAAACAATTTTTAAATCAATAAATCGTTGTATGCCTCAGGTCAGTTCCAACTTATAGTGAGACTATAGGACAAGATAGAAACTGAAGGGTTTCCTAGGCTATAATTCTTATGGGAGCAGATTGACATTTTCCTCCTACAGAGTGACTGGTGGGTTCACACTGCTGACCTTTTGGTTATCAACAGAACTCTCAACCTTTGGCCCACCAAGGCACCTCTAATCAGTCAACAGAGAACTATTATCTTAGCTGAGAAGTATACAAGAACAGCGTATTGGTCTCGGATTTGCTAAGTGACTTTGCCACTACTTTGTTAAGTGTCGTCAAGTTCAGTTCTAACTCATAGTGACCCTGTATAGGGTTTCTAAGGAGGGACTGGTTGGTTTGAACTGCTGACCTTGTGGTTAGCAGTCCACTGCTTATCCTATAATGCCACACCAAGCTCCACAACTACCTTGTTGCTGTTGTTGTTAAGTGTCTTCAAGTTGATTCCGACCCATAGCGACCCTGTATAGGGTTTCCAAGGAGCAGCTGGTGAGCTTGAACCACCAATCTTTACAGTTCAAAGGACTTTGCAGTCTGACGCATTAGTCCACAGGACTCCACCACTACCTGAGGAATTTATGTGCCTAAGGTAGTGGTTATGTGCCTATGTACCACTACCTTATGATTTAAATTTATTCCTTGATATGTTGGGGTTGTTAAGTGCCATGAGTTTGTTCTGACTCATAGCGATCCTGAGTTGGATCCAAGGAGCAACTGGTGAGTTTGAACCACCGACCTTGTGGTTCAAACTGACCTTGAGGTCCAGTGTGTATCCTGTGGCACCACACCAGGAATATTCCATGTCTTGGAACTCACTAAGGGTCAAATGCGAATGTTCTGTTCTAGAAGACCAGTAATTGGCTACAAAGCTGCAGTTTTATTTCTGATGGGGTTAGTTGTTAATTGTCCAGTAACCCAGTGAGGGTCCTGGTGCTACTGAAAGAGGTAAACCTAGTTACTCCTGTATCAACTAAGATTTGTGGTGGGATGTTTCTCCTATTTCTGAACTGGGTTTAACAGTCATGAGAGTTGACTGGGTTTCCCCACTCCCACCCCTTAGTTACAACCTCATTGATTAAGGTCCTATGAAGATTATTAGAATGATTACAACTGACTTCTGCAGGGAGCCTACTATCCTCAAAAGCTCTTTCCTTTAGTTTTCTCTGTGGAGCCATACAAGTCAATGAGCTAGGTAAGGATTACTGCTGTGTATTGAGGAGTTCATTCCAATGCATGCATAGTGACCCATTGTGACTGACAGTAGACTGCCCCATGGGGTGCCCTAGGCTGTAATCTTTATGGAGGCAAAGACTGCTAAATCTTTCTCACTTGGAACACCTTGAATAGGTGTGAACCACCAGTCTTTTGATTAGCAGCCAGCTGGTAATCATTTCAAATTAGCAACCACGGCCATCCAGCCACTAGGGATCTTAAGAATTATTAATAACCCTATTTTATAGCTCAATAAACTAAGCAGGAGATAGACCAAGTGTTTTCCGAAGATCACAGAGCACAGGAAAGCAGAGCAGCAAAACCCACCCAGGACTCCTGGCTCTGCCTTGTTTTCCTCTTGCACTACCTTCCATAGAATCACCCACCATGACCATATGCTCTGTTTGTGACCGAGCACTTCCAGAACCTTGCATCTGATTTGGTCTTCTCTACACACCTTTGGTAGCATAGTGGTTACGAATCAGTCTGTGAACCACAAGGTCAGCAGTTCGAAACTACCAGCTGTTCCGCGGTAGTTGAAAGATGAGGCTTTCTGCTTCCGTAAAGATTTACAGCCTCGGAAACCCGGTACAGGATCACTATGAGTCAGAACTGACTCCACAGCACATAACAACAACAACACACCTTTGAAGCATGTAAAAAGTTGTATCATTTCATTTTACATGCGTTCTCCAGATACTTATTTCTCTCTCTCACTTTCATCAGGCAAAGGCCAAAGAAGAAAAACTAAAGAAGTGTGGCGAAGATGATGAAACAGTCCCTTCTGAGTTCAGATTAAAACCAGCCATGGTACGTTGTAAGTTCTTAGCCACCGTGTATACCAGCAGCACATTCATTTTGACTTTGTGTCATATGTTGTCAGGTCCACACACTTGATGCTAAGGACACATCTGTCCCAGTTCAGATATTAATTCCAAAAACCACAAGCCCTTTTTTCTCTGCTCAGTACAGTTAGACCCACTGAGGGATGGTTTGTCTCCGCCTGATTTCCAAAAAATAGTTGTTAGATGAACACAGATCGAAACGTTTCAGATATTAACAATGTCTGACATAGATTCTTAACTTTAAAGCGGAAGAAATAATTTGGGACTTTTTCTTTGGCAACTTCAAATGTACAGCTAACTTATACCAAAGTCACTCACTATCCTTGAGTTTCACTCATAGTGACCTGCAGGACAGAGGTGAACTCTCCCCCATAGGTTTTCTAAGGCAGACAGCCAGGTCTTTTCTCCCATGGAAAGCTGGTGGATTTGAACTGCTGACCTTTCTACTAGCAGCTGAGCACTTAACCACTACACCACCAGGGCCCCTTACAGCTATTTATAGCTATCCTTAATTAACATGATTTCATTAGGAGTTTTGGTTTGTTGTGAGGCTGGTAGACTAACCTCGGTAATTATATTTGTAAGTTATCTTTGAAATAATACACATAAACAAACACATGATAGAAAATTGTTATAACATCAAAACAACAACAATTATACCAAAAAAAAAAATTCAGATTTATTTATAAATACCCTAAATTGGTGTGGCACTTAGAATAAGTATTAGACTGCTAACCTCAAGGTTGGTGTTTCAAACCCACCAGCTGCTCCTTGGAAACTTACATGGGTCACTATGAGCCAAATCGACTCAATGACACACAGCCACCACTACCCCCACCCCCAGCATCATCTTTTTATTATGTTTTAAATCCTTCATTAATGTAACTTTACCTTTCTTGCCAAGTATTTTTTTCTATCATCCTGTCCAATGGGTGGAAGACATTTTTTCCCAGTAACTTTTAAGTAAGAGTAAATGTATATCATTATTAGTAAAATTTTGTAAACAGTATCTGTCATTGTCTGTGTTGTGTTACTAAGTGCCGTCAAGTCGTTTCCAACTCCTAGTGACCCTGTATAGAGTTTCCAAGGAGTGGCTGGTGGGTTTGAACCACTGACCTTGTGATCCAGTGCCAAACTAGGACTCCTGTGTTGTTGTTAGGGGTGTCAAGTCAGTTCCAACTCATAGCAACCCTGTATAGGGTTTCCGAGAAGCGACTGGTGAGCTTGAACTGCCAACCGTGCAAGTCAAACCAAAGTCTCCTGTGTTGTTTGTTGTTAGGTGTCATTAAGTTGGTACTGACTCCTAGTGACCCTATGCACAACAGAATGAAACACTGCCCAGTCCTGGGTCAACCTCACAATCATTGCTACACCTGAGCCCATCACATTCACCACTGTGCCAATCCATCTCATTGAGAGTCTACCTCGTTTTCTCCGACCCTCCGCTTTACCAAACATGACATCCTTCTCCAGTGACTGGTCCCTCTTGATAACATGTCCAAAGTATGAGATGAAGTCTGGCCATCCTGACTTCCAGGGAGCATTCTGGCTGCACTTCTTTCATCACAGATTGGTTTGTTCTTTTGGCAGTCCATGGACTCCTTAATTAAGCTGCTAAAGCCACATAAACACCTGTTGGAGAAATGTAATCAACCTGATTGCATATCAACTCCTTGTTCTCATTCTTTTAGAAAGGGGTTCCGGTGTGGTGGTGTAGGATAAGCACTGGACTACTAACCACAAGTTCAGTGATTCAAACCCACCAGCTGTTCTTTAGAATCGCTGTCAGGGTTGTTATAAGTCAGAACCAGCTTGATGGCATTTAACAACAACATAAAAGGTAAATATGAAATACAAATTTACTCAAATCTAAGAGAAAAAATCAAGCTCTCCTCTCATGTCCCAGAATTCCCCAAAACTAACCTTATGGGATATGAAAACAGGATTTTTATTTTCAATAAACTATTTTTCATTTACAGGATAAAGATGGAAAACCACTGTTGCCAGAGCCTGAAGAAAAATCAAAGGTTAGGAAATGAATTTTATATCTGATACTTGAACAACCAAAGAAGTGTATAGTATAAATTGAGATCTTTTGAGAAGCCAGATTCCACTGTGCATGCCAAGCTTGTATGAAGGAAAGGGGCACTTCAGCCGGAACACTTGGCTGACATCTATGTTTCACATATTTTAATGAGTGTTTTCTCATGTATCATCACTAGACTGATTAGTATTCTTTGAACATTAGCTGCTGATGTCACTATGGCTCTAAGACTAAGTTGGTAGAGCTTGATCTTAATCATTGGATCAAATACTTTAATGATTATTGAGCTTTTAAGTTGGTAGCAACAATTAGTTACCAATCATGATTAACCATTTAACGTTCTACATGGCACTGTGTTGGGTGCTTTTTGGTCTCACTGATGAAGACACTATTATTCCCATTCTACAGGTGAGGAAACTGAGACTTGGGGGATAAGTAAATTGCCCAAGGTCATTTAGCTAGTTGAAGCATGCTATTGAATCACGTTGTCAACACTGGGGCCCAGATTGTGAATCCTCATGCCATTCTGTCATTGGTTATCTACTGTTGATAGTCAGAATTTCTGTATGCATCACTGAAAGAACTAAGATAGCAGAATTTTCTTGCCAAAAACACTTAGACATAGGAAAGGAGTATATGTTTCCTGTAGTTTATTCAGAAGGGAAGTCATTAGGAAGTAGGAGAAAAAAGAAAAAATCACACCAGAAAATTAAAGATCCGGGAAAAGACAGGCTATTTTATTTGAACAAAGTTATTGTGAAACTTGAGTGTCAGGAAAAGTTTTGAGTGCATAAATCATTAAAAATTTTGTAATACTTAGAATTTAGTTGTTCATGACATTTTGCATCCTACATTGATAAATGAAAAATATGCACCATTTAAAGTGTATACTAATAAAATTTCTGCCATAAATACAGAAACTTTCAAAAGTATATAAGCTAGTTTGAGCTACTAAGATATGGCTTAATATATGTTAACAAGTGATAAAATTTCTAAGAAAACATTTTACAAAATAAAATTGGTCACCTCATAATATACAATTTTTCTTATATTATAGCTCCTGAGTGAATCAGAACTCATCGATAAATTTTCGGAAGATTTTGACCAGTCTAAAAGCAAAAAACCATCTAAGCCAACTGAAAAGGTAGACGTACGTTTCGAATATGCATCTCTATGGTTCTGTTTGTTGTGGTAGTTTTGTATAATCATAAAAAAAAAAAAAAGTGACCAACACTCTTGTAGCATGAAGTGGTCTACAGAAAGTCCATTGTGCCATTCTTTTTCACCTGCTGTTTTTGTCTTGCCTTTGTCTGAGTGTCCTCTTCCTAAGCAGGTCTGATAGTCCTGCAATTTAAATCCTCTGTAAAGAGCATAGTGATTGTGAGTTGGGCTGCTAGCTTCAAGGTCAGCAGTTCGAAACTACCAGCTGTTACGTGGGAGAAAGATGAGGCTTTCTGCTCCCGTAAAGATTTACAACCTCAGAAGTCCTATGCTGGGTCAACTCCACAGCACATACCCACCCTTCCAACCCTTATAATACAACACAGACAAGGGTCTCTAGTTTCTCTTAGCGCATTTGCCATAACCCAGTGTTGACCCATCTTCACCTTGAGTATTTATATGTAGTGAATAGATGGCAAATTCTTTGAAAGCAGAAATAATACCCTCTGAATGATTATCTGCTGAGTACCTTGTATATAGGTTGTTGTTGCGACCATCGAATTGGTTCTGACTCATAGGAACCCTGTGTACAGCAGAATAAAACGCTTCCCAGTCCTGTCCCATCTCTAAAGCATTGCTCTGTTTGAACCCATTGTTGCAGCTTCTTGTCAGTCAATATCACTGAGGGTCTCTCTCTTTTTCACTGACTGCCTGCTTTAACAAGAATAATGTCCTTCTCCAGGGATTGGTTCCTCCAACCAACACGTCCAAAGTGAATGAGACGGAGTTTTGTCATCCTTTCTTTTGAAAGAAGTATTCTGACTATATTTTGTGTATCTCGGGCTGTTTTTGCTAAGTACTGTCAAGTCAGTACTGACTCATATGGCTACCCTGCATAGGGTTTCTGAAGCTATAATCTTTATGGCAGCAGAACGCTCCATGGGAGAATGATGAGGCTTTCTGTTCCCATAAAAATGTATAGCCTTAGAAAGCCTATAGAGTGTTGCTATGAGTCAGATTAGACTTGACATCACTTAACAACAACAATAGCACCCTACATACAGCAGTCCTGGTGTGGCGCTGTAGGATTTAGACTGTTGACCTTGTAGTACCAAGTGATAACATGGCTATGTTAACCAGGGCTCCTTAGAATATAGGATGTTGTTATTGTTATTGTTAAGTGCTGTCGAGTCAGTTCCAACTCACAGCAACCCTGTATAGAGTTTCCAAGGAGCAGCTGGTGGGTTTGAATTGCCATCACATGGTTCACAGTCTAGTGCTAATCCTACAATGCCACACCAGGAATCCACATTTGCATATAGCTATTGGAACGGACTCCACAGCACTTAACAACAACAACAGTTGAGTCCTGGTGTGGCACTGTAGGCTAATGCTTCAGAATGCAAAGTTGTTTGAACTGCAAGGTCAGTGGAAACCAGTATACAGAGTCGCTATGGGTCAGAATCAGCTCGACAGCACTTAAAAACAACAACAACATTTACATATAGCTAAAGCAGGGTCGGTGGTTCAAGCTTACCATTCACTCCTTGGAAACCCTATACAGGGTCACTATAGGTCAGAACTGACTTGATGGCACTTAACAACATTTACTTTATGTTTTTCTTATGAAGAAAAATGTGACATCAGGATTGGAGGAAGACTCATTAACAACCTGCGATATGCAGATGGTACAACCTTTCTGGAAGAGAAGAGGACTTAAAATACTACTGAAGAGCAAAGACCACAGCCTTCGGTATGGATTGCATCTCAATGTAAAGAAAACAAAAATCCTCACCACTGGACCAATAAACAACATACTTATCAATGGAGAAAAGAATGAAGTTGTCAAGGACTTCATTCTTCTTAGATCAACTATCAACACTCATGGAAGCAGCAGTCAAGAAATCAAACGACGTATTGCATTAGGCAAATCTGCTGCACAGGAACTTTTTAGAATGTTGAAGAGCAAAGATGACAGCTTAAGGACTAAGATACGCCTGACCCAAGCCATGGTATTTTCAATAACCTCATATGCATGTGAAAGCTGTACAGTGAATAAGGAAGACCATAGAAGAATTGATGCTATTGAAAGTGCCATGGGCTGCCAAAAGAACCAATAGATCTGTTTTGGAAGAAGTCAGCCAGAGTGCTCCTTGAAGGCCAAGATGGTCAAACTTAGTCTCTCATACTTTGGACATATTGTCAGGAAGGACCAGTCACTGCAGAAGGATATCGTATTTGGTAACGTGGAGGGTCAGAGAAAAAGAGGAAGACCCCCCAATGAAATGGATTGGCCAAGTGTGGCAACAGTAGTGAGGTTGGCCCAGGATTGGGCAGTATTTCGTTCTGCTGTGAGTTGGTCCTGACTCGATGGCACCTTACAACAACAACAATGTGGTGCTGTAGGAAATACATTGGACTGCCTTAACCATATTGGTGGTTCAAATCCACTAGCTACTCCTCAGAAACCCTATACAGGGTTGCTTGAGTCAGAACCAACTCCATGGCACTTAACAAGACATTATATTGTACTATATATGACGACACTTAACAACAACAACAACAACATATATGACTCCTGGTGGGCACTGTTTATCAGCACTGGACTGTAATCCACATGGACTGCCATTCAAACCCAACAGCTGCTCCTTGGAAACCCTATACAGGTTCGCTATGAGCTGGAACCAACTCTATGGCACTTAACAACAACTGAATAATTGGTAAATTTTATTATATATTATGTTACCTGATGGCAAATAAAAACAATGATTGCTAACATTTTTAACTCACTGTTTTCCCAAATACTATACAAAGTATGTTTGTTGTTAATAGTGCCGTCAAGTCAGTTCCAACTCATAGCCACCCTATCTATGTAGGTTTTCAAGAAGCAACTAGTGGATATGAACTGCCAATCTTGTTGTTCACAGTCCTTTGCTGACCCAACAGTGCCTTGAGGCTTAGGTACTTCCA
Source organism: Chrysochloris asiatica (assembly GCF_000296735.1). Classification (NCBI taxonomy): domain Eukaryota; kingdom Metazoa; phylum Chordata; class Mammalia; order Afrosoricida; family Chrysochloridae; genus Chrysochloris; species Chrysochloris asiatica. Next base: position 9,565,553 of record NW_006408629.1, read on the forward strand.
TTGTCCTCATTTTACAAACATGGAAACTGATTCTTAGAGAGGTTAAGAAACCTACCTTAGGAAAAATACTAACCTAGGCTGGAGTAATGAAAGCTGAAGAGTGTCCGCGTACCTTGCCAAGCTTGCTACTCAACAAATCCCTGGGCACCTTGAACAATATTCACAGTGTATTGTTGATGCCAAATTGTTCAGTACAACTAACCAGATAATTCTAAAACTGCATACTTTCTTCTTTCCTCAGGAATCTAAGACCCCAGCCCCAACTCCTGTGCAAGAGACTGTCCCTAAAACCTCAATGTGTAGTGTTCAGGCAGCACCACCTAAACCAGCTACCTTGGTGAGTAAGCCCTTGATATTGAGAAATGTTTTGAGAATGTTCCATTTTTCTTCTCCTATACTTTCTGCTGTTATGTGTGTATGTTTTTATCATTTTATTCTACTAAATAGATGAAAGAAATCTGATGTAACTATTGTTATCTACTGTTCTTTGGTTTTCCTTTAAATTCACTGAGTTTTATTTTATAACCTGGCTCATTGATTAACATCTGATGAAATGTTTCCGTACTACAGACTTCGTGAAGCCTCACTTTGCATGCTAACCTTTATCATCTATGGTATTGTTAAATATGCTTTACAAAATCTTCGGATTACTTTTTCACAGGACACTATTTAGTCTGTTGAGATCATCTTCCTATTTGAGATGAAGGAAATGAAGGTTTGGGGCTGACCTGGAACAATCACTGAGCCTTTCAGAGCTTTAGTTGAGATAAGAGACACAGCTGCCTTCCTAGTGTGAATACCAAACACATTTCAAGCTTACAGGCCAATGTGATTACTCCTACATGGAAAGAGGACAGGGGAAGATGAGAGAAAGAACTTCTTTACAGGAGGAATTAAGGAAGGCTTGTGGATGGGTAGAATGTAACATCACACTAAGTAGCAGGAATAGCCAGCCTCATTGTCTTGGATGGAAAGTGAGCTGAAGACAGGCTAGCACAGATGTCTGAATCACTGGGTGTGCTTAGGATATGTGTGTTCAGTAGTGTGAGAAAAAGTGACCTTGACGGTGTGGGACAAGGGCCTTTGGTGCTTCCTGCCAGGGCTGTCTGGTGCCAACTGCAAACATGTGAGAGTCCAAGACCTCCTTCCTGCCTCAGATAAGACTTGGCCCCACTTTTGGCTTTGTTTTTTTAGGTTACAGAGTACTCTTCAGAGATCTTGTATATTGTGGGTGTCAGACCACAGGCCATAGTGGTAAAAAACAGGAAAGGATGAGAGAATGTGGGAAAAGACTGATGGAAGAATCGGAGGCAGTGATGAGAATCAAGACACTTGCCAGCATTGTAGGGCAGAACTCCTGTTACCCGAGCGTGCTATATTTGTGACTGCCAGTCCCTAGAAGTCTCAGTTCTTTTCCATCCTGACCCTGACTGTGGAGTCGAAAATATAAATTTAGCGATCATAGAAACAGAGCTCTTTTCTCACTTTCTGGCCTTCTTTTCTGGGCCTTTTTCTGTACCAACTCCAGCTACAGTTGTTGAGCAATTGGCATTTCTAGGGATTGTGGCAACTCTGGGCCAGAAAGAATAGTTAAGGAGTCTGAAAAAGGTCAAAGGACTCCAGAAAAGGCTGAAGGACTCATGAACAAAGGGGCACACAGAGAAAGATCAGAGAAGATGAAATTGTTGCCTATATGGTCTTATTTGTATAAAAATAATTATTTAAGAAATCCAGTGACAACATGAAATACTCCAGAAACTGAAGTGTTTGTTAGTCTTTGTGAGTCATGTTTCCAGTGTTAGTCACGTTTCCAGTTTCTTTTGTTCATAAAGACTGCTGATTTTCCTGACTTTTCTATAACGGTTTCACCAGTTTATTAAATGAGGTTTGGGAAGCTGTGGTTTCCAACATTCTATAGCAGACAATTTTTGAATTCTTTGTGACAAACTGAAGAAAAGTGTTAAGCAGGTATCTGGAATCAGATTGGCTAAGGAAGATTTTGGCACAGTGGCAACTCTTGCACTTTAGATATAATCCCTAACAAGAGGTTAGATTGTTGTTGTTAAGTGACCCATAGTGACCCTGTACAGGGTTTCCAAGGCTGTAAATCTTTACAGGAGAAAAAAGCCTCATCTTTCTTCCAGAACAGCCAGCTGGTGGTTTTGAACTGCTGACCTTAAGTTTCACAACCACTATGCTACCAGAGCTCTTTATCAAGGTCCGATTACCAGGGGTTTCTGTTCTTCCTAGGAAGAGAATCAATGCAGTATCCAGCCACCAGGTGGCAATAAATAGCTTTCTACTCAGTCCACTCTTCCACTTCGGTGAGCTTTGCTTTTGTACAACAGTGTTGCAGGAAAACACTTTTTCTAACTTGAATGATGGCCAAGATATATAAGCAGAAAAGATAATTTTATACTTAAATTCTAATACTCAATGTGAGGTCATAAATTGTGATAAGAATAAACTCTGAAGTTATTTAATCCTGGGATTTTCACACTTTTGACCAAAACCAAGAGTAGGAATCTGTATTCTCTTATACTGCAACTCAGTACCCACATAACAGAAGCAGTAGTTAAATAAATGGTACTTACCCATTTTATATGTGATATTTTCTATGACTTTTATTATTTTTTAAAGTCCATGTCACAAATCATTGAATTGAATCGAGTCACTAATGAATGACTCGATGAGCCCAGGTGTCACTGTGGTAACATTGAACACACCAGCTGCTCTGTGGGAAACAAGAGCTGGAGATCTGCTCCAGTAAAGATTTTAGCGTAGGAAACTCTTTGGGACAATTCTGTTGTCTAGGGTTGCTATGGGTTGGAACAGATTTGATGGTACACAACTGCAACAGTGACTGGATCATGACCTAGAGTTTGGGTCTAATATAATCTTTTAGCGCAGATATGATTTCTCCTTTATTTTCCCTTTATAACATCTGTGTTCACCCAGTTTCATTTGGAATACCAGACTGGCTGGGGGCTCATTACATCATGAGGGACCACATGTCATTTTGAGCATGGAACACAGGTAGACAGTCTTTAGATGCCACTCAGGTTAACTTCATCATAGGCAGAGTCGTTGGAATCAGTCATGGTTCCACTTTGACAAGTAGAATGCTCTTCCCCTATATTCCCCAGGGAAAATAGGCTCAGTCTGAACCTCCTCCTTGTAACAGGCTAGACTGTTTCACAGAGATTTGGGAAGAATGTCCTTTTGTGGCCTTTATGAAAATTTTCCTATGTCATCTAATACAAATGATTTCATTAAAGACCACTTTTTTCTTTTTTGAGTTTTAGCTTCTCCATAGTACCTCATTTCGTTTCCTTTCTTACTTCTAAACCACAATAGTCTGGGTTGTTGTTTTTATTAGGTGCCATCGAGTTGGTGTCGACTCATAGAGACCTTAGGCACAACAGAGTGAAACCTGCCCAGTCCTGCACCAGCCGCACAATTGTTGTTACTCTTGAGTTCATTGCTGCTACCAATGCACCAGTCCATCTTGCTGGGGGTCTTCCTCTATTTTTGCTGACCCTACACTTTACCAGACTCCTGGTATGGTGCTGTAGGGTCAACACTGGACTATAAACCACAGGTCAGCAGTTCAAACCTACCAGATGCTTCTCAGAAACCCTGATTCAGGTTGCAATGAGTCAAAGTCAACTCACCAGTTCTTAACAACAGCACATTACCAAGCATGATGTCTCTCTGGTAACATATCCGAAGTACAAGAGACAAAGTCTTGCCATTCTGGCTTCTAAGGAGAGTTCTGGTTGTATCTCTTTTAACACAGACTTGTTTGTTCTTCTGGCAGTCCATGGGACTTTTATTATGTTTCTCCAATACCATAAGTCAAATGCATCAATTCTGCTACGGTCTTGCTTATTCACTAACTTTCACATGCATATGAGGATATTGAAAATACCATGGTTTGGGCCAGGCATACTCTAGTCCTCAAGCTGACATCTTTGCTCTTGAACACTTTAAAGAGGTCTTGGCAGCAAATTTGTCTAATGCAATACCTCATTTGGTTTCTTGGCTGCGGCTTCCATGAGAAAATATGTTGGGTAGATCTCATAAATTATCTAAATTATGCACACTTAATATTTATTGTAATAGTATTCTTGTGTTAATTTTTTAACAATTTAAATATTTTTTAAAGACATTTAAATTATTAGGTGATGTGTGGTGCTTAGCTGGGTGTAGAATAAGATATGCCTCTCAGAATTGTTTGATACAGTCTGTTTTAAAAGAAGTGATTAACCACTTACTTAGGATATTCACTAATGTACTTCTAGAAGGGTGTGGTGCCAGACGATGCTGTTGAAGCCTTGGCTGGTAGCCTGGGGAAAAAGGAAGCAGATCCAGAAGATGGAAAACCTGTGGTGGATAAAATCAAGGTAATGGCAATTCAGATACTTCTAGAAAGTAACTGTCATGGATCTGCCCTCCAAACATTAGTTATATATGTTTACATGTATTTCCCATAAAACATGACTAGGTGGCTTTCTATATATTACTCTGCATATTCTGCTTACTAAATTAAGCCTGAGTAAGCATCAGTGTCTAACTGTAGCAATAAATGAATAGAGAGAGCTATGTAGCAGAATTTCCCATTTCCCTACCTGCATTCACATTGCTGAGGAACTAGACTTCTGAGAGAAATGGCAGTTGTCTGCTGTTTCTCGGGCCTCCCTTTGAGCCCAGTGTGCTTCATGGTGGCATCTACACTAGTGCTAGTGGTTTAGTTGCTATATGGACTTGATTATAAAGTTAATATCTATGAGAATGCATCAAAAATATGTGGAATAGAATCCCCCTCATATATGCTAGCCTAATGATGCAGTTCTTTTCTTCAGATTCAGTCACTCAAGTATCTGTGTATTGGGAAATGATCTATTAACAATGAATTTCATATAATTTGGTTGTTTTTTTTCAGGAGAAAGCTAAAGAAGAAGACCGTGAAAAACTTGGTGAAAAAGAAGAAACCATCCCCCCTGATTACAGATTAGAAGAGACCAAGGTAAACATTCTGGGATTGTTTTCTGTATTATTTCAGTTCATCCTGAATTCATATGCATACAGCAGAGACATAGGAACAAACCTGGATATGAAGATCTTGTTTAACAGTTTAGACACCAAATAATATAATCTACTAATATCCTAATTGTTGTTAAATGCCGTTGGATCATTTCTAACGCATAGGGACCCTGTAGATTCTAAAGAACAAGTGACGGGGCAGCCCCCACTTGAATCTTACAGTTAAGCTACTTGAGTGTAATATTAGCCATCTTTATAATGAGCCTCTGCTAAAAGACTAGTTTGTTTCTGCATCATTACTAACTCAGGAAACTCAAATTGGTACTCCATATGCACTAATTCACTGATGCAGGAAACACAGAAACAGTACTAAGTTCTCCCTGATAAAATGGGTATTATTCTGGATACCTTTATCTTGCTTCCTTTTTTGCATTTCACAGTTCAGTTGGGACCACAGCATTTCTGTTACTTTGGGTTTGTGTGTTATGTTGCTTTACAAGTGCTCTTAGAGCTTCAGGCCACATGTATGTTTTCTCTATTTCCCCATTTCCTAGAAGCTGGTCATGCCCAAGATAACGCTTTTCCTTCCCTAATTTCAGATACAGTTTTTAAGTGAGTAGATGATTAGTCCTCACAAATTTATTCAGTTGTAGTTTCACTCTCATCTAAAATTTTCTCCCACATTATTTATCAATATTGCTTTATAGCATTTTCAGTTGCTACCTTGACTTCTTGTTTAAATCCCACATTGTTATCCACCGGTTATGCTCAAGGAGTCCTAGTGTGATGCTGCCAGATAATGCACTGGACCACAAGGTCGCTTGAAACTTCAGGGTCGGCAGTTCAAACCCACAATCTGATTCTCAGAAACCCTAGACAGGGTCCTATGAGTCCGAACCAACTCAACAGCACTTAAACAACCAGTTACACTCACGCTGGACCTGTTCAGTAAGATTTAGCCTTGTGAGGGCAGACCTCAAGTTTTCCCCATGCAGAGGTGACTAGAAAATGATCAGAGTACATTTCCTTTTGAGTGTGGGATAAAAGTGCTCCCATGACCCTATGTGAGTCCTAGAGTGGCGCTGTGGGTGAATGCGCTGGGCTGCAAAGTCAGTTTGAAACATAGCGTTGGCAGTTCAAGCTTACCAGCTGCTCCTCGGAAACCCTATACAGGGTCGCTAGGATTCGGAACTGATTCGATGGCACAGAACAACAACACCAACAGTGACCCTGTGTAGCACTTGGCTGTTTGCTGCCTTTGCAGCTGAGGGGTGGTAGAGAGCAAGCCCAACTTCTGCTTTCCCTGCTACTTGAGGAGTGATCAGAAGGTACAAGTGAACCTGCAAAGCAGATAGAAAAGGGGATAAAGAGTTTGTCAGTTAAGAGGGAAAGAAGCACTGGATGCCTCTAAACTACAGCACCTTTTAACATTTAAATGAAACTTACTTATGTCAAGTCTGAGTGATCCTGTAGGACAGAGTGGAACCACCTTTAGGCTATCTGAGACTGTAAATCTTTACAGTAGCTTCATCTTTCTCCTTTGCAGTGACTGGTGGGTTCAAACTGCTTACCTTACAGTTAGCAAAACATCACGTAACCCACTACATCACCAGCACTCCACATTTAAATCAAATAAAATACCTCACCAAGTTTCTCAGTAGAAATCTCCAAAGAGATAGCTTTGTGCTTGTGTATTTTTGTGTACGTGGATAAATGGAAATTGTCCTTAATTTATAAGCCACCTTTTATTAAAAAGCCTCAAATGCTTTATGGATTCTATTCTTTAAAATCAAAAGTGGCATTTAGAGTCGTTTTAAAGCTTGGCATAATCTGAGTCAAAAGTTTCAGCACGTTCCACCCACATCTATATGCTCCATGAGGGCAAGGACTTCTGACTCTTCTATTTACTGTTTTTCCAAGGTTTAGTACAGAACTCGGTACATAATCAACACATACTAGGTGAGTGCATGGCTTCTAAAGTTCATCAGCTTTCTCCAAGCAGCCTTTGTGAAGCCCACACTCCAGGCCAAGAATGACTCCTCTCCATGCTCCGGTAGTTCCAAAACTAACATCACAACACACGTCACATTAGACTGACTCTTCACATGTTTCTCTTCTCTACTAGTTTATGGACTAGTGGAGTCACAAACCATTCCTAACCTGTTTGCATCTCCCATGCCTAACAAATGCCTGATGTGCTTACTGGTAAAAGAATGTGTTTCCTGAAATAATGATTCTAGTTTATATACATCAGTTATAACCTATTGATCCCTTGTGTGTTTGCAAAGTATACTTGAGGTAAGATGTGAAATGATTAAATTCCATGTTGGTTTTGTTTATTTGTATTATCATTTCTGCATAGGACAAAGATGGAAAACCACTTTTGCCAAAAGAGCCCAAGGAACAGCTCCCGGTAAGCAAATTAGTTTTCTCTAGCTCTCTCTCTCATTTGGCCCCTGGTTGTTAATTCAAATAAGATATAGCTTTCCTTTAGTGAGTTTGTTGTTACTGTTAAGTGCTGTTGAGTCAGTTCCAACCCATAGCAACCCTGTATGTTGTTACCAAGGAGCAGCTGGTAAGTTTGAACCACCAACGTTGGAGTTCAAACTGACTTTGCTGTGCAGCGCATTAACCCACAGTGCCAATTAACATACAAATAGTGACCTTGTTTTGAAGAGGAGCCAGATGACACCTGTCCTGTGTTGATGCATTTCCTTGTTCTTGTAGCCTATGAGTGAAGATCTCCTTCTCGAAGCTTTGTCTGAGGATTTCTCTGGTCTCCAGAATACTTCATCTCTTGTAAGTCTGAAACTCCTGGTTTTACACTTAGGATGGTGGAAGTAAATAGAAACCTGTGACTTAGAGTCTGACTTGGTTGCTGAAGAAAATCACCGAGTTAATGGCCTTCAACTTAGTGGTTGTTTTCAATAGTTTGCATAATTGAACCAGTGATCATACTCTATATCAAGCACATCTTAGGAAAGAAAATTTAAATCTTAATTTATCCAAAATTATGTCTCAGACAATAACTTTACCTGTTGATATTTGTACAACTTGTTACTTTCCAGACTCCCTTCCAGGAAAACTTAGCTTCATGTAGAATAAATAGATGGTCTTTCAAAGGGGATTCTGTTGTGAAGAGGTTTGGTTAATGTTTCACTACTGTAGGATTATCAAAACCTTCTATATGCAGACATAGATTTGAAGTCTTAGTGTTCCCAAACATAGATGGTTGCACTGCCTTTTTTTGTGAGGTGTTATCTATTTACAGGGAACCCAGGTTCTCAGCTACTGAATTTTATTGTTGGAAGGTAGTTGGAAAACAGATTTATAGGTTCCGCTTTGGACGGTGACATGAAGAATCTTCACTAAGCCCTCATGGCATTACCTTCCTCTCGCCTACCTCCATGCAAACAGACCATGTCACACAGAAGCACTCAAGCCCTGATTCAGACACTGCAAGGTACTAAGTTACAGGCTGCAGTATAAGCAGTATAAGGAAACAGCTCCCCAATAATATACAGTCATCCCATGACAGTGATGCAGACCAGATTGTGGGAATATTACCTGACGTACCTTCCTCATCCTCACTGTCATTATTACTTCAATAGTTAGGAATCTTTTCATTTTAAACGTTCAAAAATTTTTTTAGTATAACATTGAATTTATATGTGCTATCTTCAGCACAAAAAGAAGGTGTAATGCAGTGAATGATTAGAGATAAAACAATTTTTAAACAGATTTTACTCATAGAAAAATCAGTCTACCACTGGAAAACATTTATCAGTGTAAAAGGTATTAATAAATTGAAATAATTGATGTGGTTAAAACTAAATGATCCCAAGAAATTTAGAGAAAAAATATCATGTATTAGATTATAAAGACCATCTCACGTATTAAGAAAGTAATTGTTGATACCAAACATACCATTTACTTTGATCTTTGTAAAATAGAACCAATTCTGCTTTTATAAGAAATATGTAAATATCCTCCTCATGAAGAAATAAATTTAGAATGTGGTTGTGTGCCGTCAAGTTGGTTTTGATCCATAGCGACCCTATATGGGATTTCCAAGTGAACTTGAACTGCCAACTTTGCGGTTCAAACTGACTTTGCAGTCCAGCACATTAGCCCACACCAGGACTCCAAATTTAGAATAGATTTTAAAAATTGGTGATATTACAAATTAAAATTTTTGAGATGTGGTGTAGTATTCATGAGCTACATTTATTACCATAAGTGCCTTCATCAGTAATGAAAAGAAAAACTTGAGAAATCAACTGTTCATTGAAGTTTATATGTAAAATTTTAAAAGATGCAATGAAGTGACAACCCAAAGGAAAGTAGCTATAAGTATACTAGAAGACGAAAACAGCATTTTTAATGAAATGTTAACTGCTATTTTATACAGTTTTATTTATTTCAAAATACTAGTAAATGTGAAAGAGGAAAATAAATCTTGCAAATAAAGTACAGTTAAATTTTTAATTAGAACAATATAGCAATCAGAGTTAAAAGGTCAACTAAATGATTAACTGTTCAAAGCCAACAAATGAATTTGTCTAAGTGTCTTACAATATAAATTGTAAGTATGCCAAATAGAATTCGGAAAAATAATATTAGCAGTACGATTTTAAAGTGAAAATAATAATCAGTATGAGAGCAACTAAATTGTTAAAAAATATTATACACAATTTTCCAAGAAATATTTTAATAAAAATGTAGAGCAGTATTGTTCACATAACTTAAACTAAAGAAGAAAGATTAGAACAATTCTCAAACCTTCTTTCCATCAGAGGTTTAGAGATAACTTTTCATGCTTCTAATTCTCAGCTAGTTCCCATGTGACATAAAATTGTCCTTAAAAATAAGGTCTTCTAGTTAATTGGTTATATAATTATTGTCCTAACCTGAAAACTTGGTGAATATGGCCAATTAATTATATTACAACTATTATATCTGTGAATATAAAAATTCTTGTTAAGTGCTGTCGAGTCTTTTCTTACTCATAGAGATCCAGTATAGGGCTTCCAAGGAGTGGCTGGTGGGTTTGAATCACCAACCTTGCGTTTAGCAGTCCAGTACTTATCCTAACTTATCCCACAGTGCCACACGAGGACTGACAAATAGAACATAGCAACTTATTAAAGTACTCTTAACCATTATTAGAAATTAAACATTCAACAGCCAGAAAAATAAATCATTATAACACGGGTCGCTATGAGTTGGTACCAACTGTATGGCACCTAACAACAACAATATAAAATAAAGACAAGTCATATATCTATATAAAAGATGTATTTGAATTTATGTTGAACACTGAGAAAAAGTGAAACTGAAACCTCATACTGTATACCACAGAATTTAAACAATAGTGTATCATTTTACTCCTACAATAAAAACAAAACTATGTGTTAAAAATCTAATGCTGGCAAGCAAAGCTTGAGGGAACACAGGTATACTTGTCCATTGTTCTTGGCAGTGTAATTCCTGCAAACCTTTGAGTGAGCAGTCTGGCAGAACATAGCCAGCACTGTAAAAAGACCCACTTCTAGAAATTAGAGCACTAAGTAGTGAAGATGAAAGCTGAAAAATTGCCAACAACTTAAATGTATAGCAATGAATATATAAGCACATAATGGGATTCTACAATATTAGATTATTGAACAGTATTTAGAAAAATATGAATTAGAAATAGAAAGCTGTTAAATATAAATAATATTCTATAAAAGAAAGTAGAATAGAATTGCTTTTAAGATTGAGTGACTATTTCTATTTGGATCAAGAGAATAAGCAGTTATAAAAAGAGTTATGTTTAACATGATTTTATGGACACAATTTTATATATATTACTGATACAAACAAACCTTTTCTTTTTTTTTTTTTTACAAAAGAAATTTGAAGATGCTAAACTTTCTGCAGTGATTTCTGAAGTGGTTTCCCAAACCCCAGCTTCAACCACCCATTCTGCAAGATCACCCCCTAAGACCCCAGTAAGCAACCTGTCTTTATTTTTTTATTGTGGTAAAAGTATAATTCAGTGACCTTAATTATATTCTTTAAGTTGTGTAATCATTCTCCCTATTCTCTATATTATTCCACTACCATTTATATAAAGTTGCTGTTGTTAATTGCCATTGAGTCAATTCCAACCCATAGCGACCCTGTATAGAGTTTCCAAGAAGCTGCTGGTGAGCTTGAACCACCGACCTTGTGGTTCAAACTACTTTGCAGTCTGACACATTAGCCCACAGCGCCACACCAGGATTCCATTTATATAAAGTAAGAGATAGCATTTTTGCAACAACATGCAGAAGAAGGAATCCCCAGGGAAGAAAAGAGGGGGTCGTTTTAAAAAATGAAAACAAAGTCATTAATAAGACCAGGCACCTTCTCTTTCAAAGAGCTAAGGCAAGGCTAGCAATTTGAGAGATGACGGATTACTTTTGATTAATTAAATGGAACAATGTATGTGAACATTTTTAAACTCACTTGAAATCTTTAATATTGCTGCTTTATTCAAATTGAAAGTACAACTACATATACTCAGATTTTTCATTAAAAAGATATTTTGGCTTTCCTGGTATAACTGGTTTTCTCCTCCTTGTATGTTTTTCCTAGCACATACTGTAATTGACTACCATATTATTTGTTGTTGTTGTTAAATGCCATCGAGTCAGTTCTGACCAATAGAGACCCTGTGTAGGGTTTCAGAGGAGCAGCTGGTGAGCTTGAACCACAAGCCTTGCAGTTCAAACAGCATTGCAGTCTGGTGCACTAACCCACAGTGCCACACCAGGACTCTACCATGTTATTAAACCTCATTTATTTTATGCAGTTGCTCTGTGTTTAAGCTTCTCTTCCTCCAAAAAAAATCACAAACATATCACGAAATAACATTGTATTCCTCCTACTCACACCAGAATTTGTCATTTTTGTAGTAGAATAAGCTCAACATCAATATTGTTTCATTTATTTACATGTTCTGAGGGAAGGCTGGGGTACCAAAGCTTTTCCAGACTTTCCTTGATTCATTATCTGTTCAGTACCAAATTACACATTACAGATTGGGCCACAGCACATCAAAAGATGAAAGGACTGCCTCAGATGGCACAGTGCCTTTGGTTGAGTTCAGTGAACTAGTGCCTGTTTGCTTAGTGGAGACGGAGAGGTTTCAATGAAGGCAGCTATGTTTCTTTCCCTTTTGATATCATGTCAAAACTTGCTTACTACTGCAGTCTGAGTTTCTGAATAGATTTTCCTTGTTTGGGTCAGCTTCAGGATCATCTGAAATTGTCCAGAGGCATTAGCAACTATAATTCTGGATTCCAGTGAAGCAAGTAAAATGCTGTGTGTGTGTGTGTGTGTGTGTGTGTGTGTGTGTGTGTGTCTGTACTCACATACCCATGATGACAAGAGTCCTTGTGCTACAGGAAGGAAGAACACTAATGGCCTGAGCAACCATTTACATTTCATGATACTCAGAGCTTCTAACCTGAATGAGGTTATAACTTAACATTGTTGTTATTAGGTGTCATCGAGTCAATTCCGTCTCATAGCGACCCTATGCACAACAGAATGAAATGCTGCCTGGTCCTGGGCCAACCTCACAACCGTTGCTCTGACTGAGCCCATCATTTCCACCACTATGCCAATCCATCTCACTGGGTCTTCCTCCTTTTCCTCCGACCCTCCACTTTACCAAATATGATATCCTTCTCCAGTGACTGTTCCCTCCTGACAACATATCTGTAGTATGACAGACGAAATCTGGCTATCTTGGATTCCAAGGAGCACTCTGGCTGTACTTCTTCCAACACAGAGCTATTTGTTCTTTTGGCAGTCCATGGTACTTTTCAGTACTGTCCTCCAACACCATAACTCAGAAGCATCAATTCTTCTGTGGTCTTCCTTTTCACTGTCCAACTTTTGGTCTTCCTTTCCACTGTCCAACTTCCTTATTCACTGTTCAACTTTCACATGCATTACTTATCAAAAGTCTTCTATTGTGTTTTTTGTTGTTAAATGCCATTGAGTCCATTCCAACTCATAGTGATCCTGATCAGGGTTTCCGTGGAGCAGCGACCTTGTAGTTCGCAGTCCAGTACTTATCCTATTGTGACACACCAGGGTTGTGTTTACAGCCTCATTTGTCTAACCACTTCTGTTATAGTTAATTGTTTAATAACAAGTTAGTAAGTATTAGTAATATTTATTAGTATGGAATAGGGTGGCTCTATTCAATAAGCACTGGAGTGCAAACCACGAGGTCCGCAGTTCAAGCCCACCAGCTACTCTGCGTGAGAAGGATGAGGCTTTCTGCTCCCAAAGTATATAAAGTCTTGGAAACAGTAAACAGGGTCCCTATAAGTCAACAGCATTTAACAACAACAACAAGTATTTATTAGTGATATGTTGTTGTTATTAAGTACCATGGAGTCGGTTCCGACTCATAGTGACGCTGCACAGGGTTTCTGAGGCTATAAATCTTTACAAGAGCAGAACGCCTTATCTTTCTCCCGCAGAACTGCTGGTAGTTTCGAACTGCTGACCTTGAGATTGGCAGCCCGAATCATAACCACTATGCTACCAGAGCTCCTTATTAGTAATATATTTACATATAATATTAATAATAATTTTTTGAAGATATCATTAAAACTAGGAATAAGCCTTTGTTTAAATGAATGTACTTGGAAATCAAAGAGTAAAGTATCATAATTCATGTGAGTTTTCTTTGCTACAAACAGATAAGATTGAGTTAGCAGCAGTATTACATATACTGAAAACACCTGAAGACATGCTTTGCAGGAGTCCAGTGGGAAAAGCTTCTTCAGAAGGGAACAGAAGCACTTAGCTGTGACTGGGTGTAGTAGGGAAAATGACCTGTTCAGTCTCCTGACCTGAGTCTCATTTGCTTTAACATCGTGATTTCAGGCAAATGACAGCTTTTCTGAGCTTGGTGGTTGATTTTTTTTCCTCCAAGAGTCCTTGAAAGCATATAAAACTGGATAATGTATTTGAAAATATTTGGAAATAAACTGTAGGTTCTGTAGTGTGTAAGACAGCCAAGTATAATATCTTATACAGTGTAGATATTATACACGTTTTTAATTGAATTCATATAGAATAGAGATGGAAGTCATTATTTGAAAATGTTAATAAAAATAGTTTTTGGATTTCACTTTCATAATGTTATGTGCTGACATGGAACCAAGTATTCTTTTAAATGCCTTTTCAATTATTTTATCTGCTCAGCGCCTTGAACATTTCATTACATTTCATAGCCAAAGAAACTGAGGCTCAGGGTATTAAATAATTTTCCTGAATCATACAATAAATAAATGGTAGTAGAAATTAGCTTTTGTTAATTTGATCATGATTGTTCTGTGGCCCTGGTTTTTTTCCTCCTAGAATACCAGGTAGCCTCCATTCTTCAGTTTAGCTTCCTTGGGTTTCTTGACAATGAAGAGAGACATTCCACCTGTTCAGAAGGCTTTTGAAGTCTTTTGATCCTTCTCTTTCTCATAACAGCAGATTGTCTCTGGGATTCTGTGGTCTAAGAAGTATTGGGAAGGCAGTGCTGAACTCCCTAAGCATCCACCATCTGCCTTTGGCCATACTGTACTTTATGAAATGCACCTTAGAGAGGTATCCACAAAAGCAAAGAAAAGCTCATGATTATAAAAATCTTGATTTCCTAGCCATCAGTCTCTGTGAACTTTAGTTTTTTATAATCATGTTTTAACTTCTAAATGAAAGGAATATGATTGATTCATTTGCATTTGAAATTTCTCTGTCTAAACTATTGTAGTGTGGCCCCTGACCCTGCCACTTAGCTGCCCATGAATCTTGCAGAGATTTTTCCTAGGAGATGGGCAGACATGGATGGAAGCAGGTGTCTAGCCAAATAGATGATCTGCTCAGTGTTCCCTATCTTTCACTCTCAGCATTTCTTTCTCTGACCCTGTCTGACCTTACCCTAACCCCCAATGTCTTCATTTTGCAAGATAATAAGTCTCCTTCTGGAAAGAATGAGTTTCTATGCTGATTTGCCTTTGATGTGTTGTGGTTGATGGTGACTAACTCAGAATCATTTACTTTTTAGCAAAGTGACAACAAAGAACTAGATGATGCCCTGGATCAACTTTCTGACAGCCTAGGACAAAGACAGCCAGACCCTGATGAAAATAAACCAATGGAGGATAAAGTAAAGGTAGGACAGAAAAATCCATAAATAAGTGAAATGTAAGGTTTTTATACCATGTGAGACCTAGACTCCACATTAAAGGAAAAAAACTACTTCTGGCATTGTTAGGGAACCGTGAATAACAAAAGTCTGGTGGTGGTGTTTTTTTTTTTCCTTCTCATTGCTCAATCTTGTTCTGTTTGTGTCTTTTCTCACTGGGGATGTTGATGACATGGAATCAGGCGAAAGTTCTGTTAGTCCCTTGCTTTCAGAAAAGCATGATTTGCCGTTTAGCTAATTTCATTCTTTTCCCACCATAACTTTTCTTGGTTTAACCTAGTTGTTGTTATGTGCTGTCGAGTCAGTTCCAACTCATAGCGACCCTGTAGAGGGTCTCTGAGGCGTGCACGGTGGGTTTTAACTGCCACCTTGCTGTTGACATCGACCTTACGGTCTGATGCATTATCCTGAAGCGCTACACCAGGACTCCCTCATGTATGCAGTATCTACACACGTGCATTTTTTAAAGTTTACATGTTTTGTGCATGTTAGTGATAGATGTCACTGTTTGCTGGACTGTTTCCTAGCAGCTTTTCAGCAGGCATACTAAATCTGAATATAAACGCCTACATAAAGAGACCAGGAGTTCAGCATTATCTCGAGATGTGTCTGGAAGGACATAAACTTTTAATACAATATATAGCAATTCATTTCAACTGTCTACATCATAGGTTGGAACCAGGAATTCACTTTATGGCCTGCAAAGCTCAGATCCCCCAAACAGAATAGTTCACAAAATTTTTATGTCTTGATTCTATCATTGTCACAAGGAAATTGACAATGAACATCAACATTCGAAGAAATGAAATTAGAATGATGCAGAAAAGAAAAGTCCTTGCTCCCTTAGGCTGTCTGTGATGGAGACCAGCCTATCACACCCCAGTGAGAGGAGATGCTGGGAGGCAGGTGTGGCTTTCTCCACAGTAGATGCTCCAACACCTGTCTCACAAGCAGCCCAGCATGTCTAATTCCAATTACCTCTTTGTCCTGGCCCTTCAAGGCTGCTTATAAAGAGTCAAATTTCTCAGTATTACATCAGTATATGCCAAGGTATAGTGACCTGATTTTTATCTGAACAGTGAAATTCATACAGGCAAAAAACTAAAGCCTGATTTCAGAGGATAACTACTTAATCACTTATTTTAACTTAATATACAGGAGAAAACTTCACATATACAGACAGCAGATGGACAGAAGCATATGGATTTCTTTATTTTTTCTTCAGTTAATAGGTTGTTAAAGCCAGGCTTGTTCTGCTGCTTAAAAAAAGATAAAGACTCTATGTTTTACCTCATAAAAATTCAATAAATACGAAACATGTCATTTTAGAATATATGCTCTAGGAGACAGTGGAAATGAATAATCTGTTCATTGTTTATAGGAAAAAGCTAAGGCTGAACATAGAGACAAACTAGGAGAAAGGGATGACACTATCCCACCGGACTACAGGCATCTCCTGGATAATGATGACCAGGTAAGCTAAGACAGACAGTGCTGAGAGGCCACACAGCTATTTTATACCCTAGTACGGTTCCTACTACAAAACTGCTCTTTTTTACCCCCAGCCTCACTTGAAACGAATAGAAGCTTTACACTTTAATAATAGCACAAAAATATAACATAACTGTTTTTAATAGGTCCCCAGTGCTGAAGAGCAAGCTGCTTAAAATTCGGTTTAATTTTTATTTGATCAATTATTTATTTATGTTCACTATTCAGGGCACTGTAGTATCAACAGAGTTTAATAATAGTCAGTCATCGAGTGATTCTAAGCCAGGTGGTGTTATTGCTGTTAAATGTCATCGAATCGACCCTGTATAGGGTTTCCAAGGAGCAGCTGGTGAGTTTGAACCGCCAACTTTGCAGTTCAAATGGCTTTTGCAGTCTGGCACATTAACCCACAGCGCCACACCAGGACTCCTCTAAGCCAGGTAGACAGAAGAATTCCTTTTTAGGAAAAGATTATAAAAATGACTGATTCTATACAATTCCAAAGGAAGCAAAGAGGCTCTTGGTTTAGAAAGATCAGAAAAGGAGCAGTTGGTGGAATAGTTAATTGAGTAAATGAATTAGACACTTCCAAGATTTGGGGCCTCCCTTTTTGCCTCCTGTTCGACCACCGGCAATAGACTGTTAGTGGAGACAGTCAAGTAAAATGATATTCTTAAAAAGAAGCTCTGCTCCGATATTTGGTTAAGTGTCGTCGAGGAGCTTCTGACTCATATCGACCATGTATAGGTTTTCCAAGGAGCAGCTGGTGAGTTTGAACCACCGACCTTGCAGTTCAAACCAACTTGCAGTCCAGTATTTATCTTGCCGTGCCACACCAGGACTCCATATCCAAATGTGCTCTATCAAAAAGTTCCTAGTCTCTTGTCTCTAACTGGGAAGTCAGTTTTTCTTGGATCTGACCTTGCTCCCATTTTTTGTTCAGCTGAGCCTTGAGGTCAGCAGTTCAAACCCACCAGCCAGCCGCTCCTCAGAAACCCTATACAGGGTTGCTATGAGTTGGAACCAACTCGATGGCACTTAACAACTACAATAACAACAAATCTTGTGAGTCAGTTAGAAGACAAATAACCTTTCTCAGGCTTCTTCATCAAATAAGAATAAGGAATTCCAAATTGCATCCTTCTCTTCTCTATCTGTACTAATAATCCAGTTAGTGGGTAAAATGATACCCTGGTTTAAGTAGTGCTGTCTCGGTAGCATTACTTACTTAAAAACCAAAGTTAACAAGTCTATAAAACAGTATAGCAGTATAATAGTAACAGTGTCTCCATTGTCAGAATCAATTATCCTTGCTTTCGTGTTCAGAATTCTGCAAATGGGCAATTATGCATCTTGTACAAAGTGCTTGAATCCTACCCCCTTTGCTAACACCACTTGACTCTGATTTATTCTTTGGAAATGTACTATTTAATGCCCTTGTCTTTGAAGATAGGAAAATCTTTGATGCATTGTATTTGTGATCCTGCCTAGAAATCATTTATCTGTATGTAACTGCCATGCCTCAGGTCCTTCCTAAGTTGTTATTGTTAAGTGCTGTGGAGTCATTCCTACTCATAAGTGACCCTGTATTTGGTTTCCAAGGCTTTAAATCTCTGTGGGGTCAGAATGCCTCATCTTTCTCACCCAAGTGTAATAAGTAAACTATAGTAAATAAAACATGAAAGCATAATTTACTTTTGTAGCATTTTAAGTAGAATTATAATTCAGAATAGCAGAAACTTTCTAAATGTTTTTCAGTTCCAGGATGAGACTACCTTTCTTGAATTTTCCCATAAGACCATCGAAATATTTATAAGAGGAATAATTAAGCAAAGTTGAGAAAGTAGTCGTTAAACAGGTACCAAGACTTATCAATTATTACAAAGAGTGGATTACGAACTAGGCTGCTAACCACAAGGTCTGCAGTTCAAATCTACCATTCACTCCCAGGGAGAAAGACAAGGCCTTCTGTTGCCATAAGAATGTACTGTCTTGCAAACCCTGTAAAGGGTTGCTGAGTTGTAACAGATTCCACAGCACACAGCCAACCAATAATACTTCATTTTATTTAAAGTCATTGGACAATAATTACGTGAATACTAACTACACCTAAGTGAGCCTTTATTAAGATCTGTGTTTAACCAATAGCCTGCATTGCTTTTAAGGGCAAGCCAGAGAAGCCATCTACAAAGAAATCTAAGGAATCAAAGGTAAATACAATAGTAACATACTTTGATTTAAAAATAAAATTCTAACTTTATTTTGTATTAAAATGTTGGAGAAAAAGGGTATATGTATGTGCAATGTATATATACTATATCTAAATTATTCCTCACCAGACTTTGTTAAGAAAGGCAGGGCTATATTCCAGATGAGAAAATTGATGCTTAGAAAAAACTAACCTATATAAAGAGTAGATAAAAATAAAATTGTCTAGATTTTCATGTTTTAAGATTTTTTTTTACAATGCAATGTTAGGAGAGAATATCATCAGTTATCTTTCTTTTTAATAAATATCTTTTATTTTTAAGTGACGTGGGCAAATATCCAACAGCATTTTTTCCCTGATGTTTCTTCATGATAAATAACTATTTCTATTAATATGTCAGAAACCTGCAGATGACCATGACCCCATTGATGACCTCTCAAGAGAGCTTGACAACTGTCCATCAACTACAGAAACCTCACAGAAAGCAGCAAAGGTGCTATAGCTTTCTTTTCTCTCTTCATTTTATAGTTTAAAGATTATTTATATGTGTACACACACATTTAAATAAAATCAATATGAAAAGTAATCTATAACTCCACTATTCTCACATTCACTATTTGGCATATGTCCTTTGTCTTTTTCCATATGTATATGTTTTACATGATTG
This sequence comes from Chrysochloris asiatica, assembly GCF_000296735.1. NCBI lineage: Eukaryota > Metazoa > Chordata > Mammalia > Afrosoricida > Chrysochloridae > Chrysochloris > Chrysochloris asiatica. The sequence goes on from NW_006408629.1 coordinate 9,585,212, forward strand.
TATTCATCTGTAGTCCTTATATAAGTACAGTAAGGTGCCCTCGAGGCAGTGGTTAAAGCACTCGGTTGCTTACCTAAAGGTCAGCAGTTCCAAATCACCAGCCAGTCCACAGCAGAAAGATGTGGCCCACTGCTTCCATCAGGATTTACAGCCTTTGAAACCCTATGGGGCTATCCTACTTTGTCCTGTAGGAAGGGTCATTATGAGTTGGAAATATTACAACGGCACACACATCATGTGAGAACATTACTTAATGTTAAGTCATAAATGTATTTATTGTTACTATACAATCTTCTTATCATTCTTGATTGCTACACTCGATTGTTGTAAAACAATAATGGCCTACCTTTAATACCATCCTGTGTTCACTTAAAATGAGAGCGGTCCCTAACTACAGCACACCCCCTCATGTCCATATGTCATCTGGGGTTCCTCACCTGTCTTTCACTGCCCCTGTGACTGACTCTCCTGCTCATTCCTCAGGGCCCGGCTCAAGCAACTACTTGCTGGGGAAGGCTTCTCTTACAGCTGCTCCCCGCTTTTACTGGTATATTCCAGTAAGTTTTCGTCTTTTGCCTCTGTGTACTCAGCATTAGCAAAATGCTTAGTGCAGACCTGGTGCTCAAAACATGTGATTGAAAGTGAATGGAATGAAAAACAAATGTGTATTTCAACAGATGTGGAGCATTTTATCTATAAACAACACCTTCTTGCAAATCAAATAGAAAGGAGAGTATCTGCCCTTCACTGCAATTTTCAGAGGGATGAATACTGCAGATGTTTGCTGCTCTTCTGTTGGTCTTTAAGCCTAGCTCTCAATCTCAGAATTATCTCTCCTTTTCATATTGGGTGATTTTGTTTAAGGCCACCTCTACACTACTGTTGCTGTTAAGTGCCAACGAGTCAGTTCCAACTCATAGAAACCCTTATAGGAAAGAGTGGCTGGTGAGTTTGAACCACTGACCTTGCAGTTCAAACCAACCTTGCTGTCTAGTGCATTATCCCACAGTGCCACACCCTAGAAACTCTTAAACAATGCCTTTTGGTAAATGAGCGTTATTTTGATATGTAACCTGCTTCAGGTTCCCACTGTTATATTTCTTCTTCAGAGCACTGAAAACAGTAGCCTGCTTTTGTTCTGTTTGTACCAGTAGAGATGAATTGTTTTGATGAGCAAAGTAAGGTCTAGATGAATCATTCTTCACAGAAATTAACAGAATATCAGTGTGACCCACATAACCATTTTTATCCTATTTTACCTCTTACCTTAAACTTCTGCATCCATTCATAATTGTTCAAACAACTGTGACTAACACACCTAAAAAGTTTTACATAATTTCAGTAAATTGGGGGTTTCCAATCTGGATTCATTTGAGTACAAGCCAGTATAGTTGATGGCTAGATGGATGGATATTACCAGTAACCTGACTACATTTCCTATGCTTTAGGACAAAAGCAAGAAGAACAATTCCAGCACCAAAGCTTCCAAGAATGGGGGTAAATCAAAGGATTCAGCAAAGGTAAGTGTACCACAAATTCATTTAGCTATTACGTTGAGTGAGTTTGACCTTTCAATAGTTTCATTTCTTATTGGAATCTATTTAGATCAAGTGGTTTTTGTAAGCACAATCTTCTAGCATGCCTTGCTAAAGAAATTTGAGTTTAAAATACAGTTATTTAAATAACTGATGCTTTTTATTTAAAAGAGCATTTCAAGTTGAGTTACCTACCTTCAACCCCCACCCTTGTTAAATCACTGCAAAGTATGTGGTCTATATAAATGCTAGGCTACAGTAGTGTATAGAACTGGGTAAAGTTGTGACTCTGTGGGATTAGCACTGCACTGCTAACCACAAGGTGGGGTTCTAGCCTAACAGCTGTTCCTTGGAAGATAGATGAAGCTGTCTGCTCCTACATATATTTACAGCCTTGGAAACTCTACACAGGATTGCTATGAATCAACATTGTAACATCTAGAGCAACATGAAAACTGGCCAATAGGCCATCTCCTATCCACATGTTGTCTAATAAATATACTAGACCATAGATACACTCAGTTCTCCAATTCCATATATTGTTAAGTGCCGTCGAGTCAGTTCCGACCAATAGTGACCCTGTATAGTGTTTCTGAGGAGTAGCTGATCAGTTTGAACGACCAACCTTGCAGTTCAAACTGACCTTGTGGTCAAGTACTTATCCTACAGGACTCCAATTATGACAGCTGTGTACTAACAAAGCACAATAATTGGAAGCTACCTTCTAAAATCACTCAAGCTGTGGTCAGGAGTGGAAGTTGGACTATACAGCTTCCAGGTTCCTTTCAATTCCAAGAGCGTATGATTCAAATGACTGTGATTATGGACCCCCCCTACTGTATTGAGAAATGTGCAGCTTAAAAAAAAAAAAAAATCCAGTTGCATCAAAATACTTAACAACAAGACAGTAAGCTCATCCTATAGTAATATACAAGAAACAGGATTCATAGTCACCAGTTACTCAAGCCACTGTATCCCAAATGTCTACAAAGTACATGATGCAACCAACTCTTTAAAAAATAAATAAATAGAAAGCATAATAACCCTATATGATAGTTGGATTATTCCCCCAGTCATGGCCCAAGTACCAGGAAAAGATGGATCACTACAGAATAATCAAACACTGTTAGCTGAGAACATCTATGCATGTTTTTTTCTTTATCCTCCCCTTAAAAAAATATTTTTTAATATAGCAAGAGTTATAAACTTAAGTTATAAACTTAAAGAATTCACAGTGTGTGTTTGGGCCAAATGAGGAAGAGGAACTTAGAGGGGAACATCTTTTGCCCCTTTCATTCAGAGCAGCACATCTCCTCATGAAATACCTCATTGATTAGCTTTTTGCATCCTTACTTCTGAACTGTGTGAATTGACGATGGTATTTCTTTTCCCTTTAGGCAAAGGATGACGCTTCCAAACCAAAAAGGAATGAAGGAAATACAAGTTAAAAGTCACAGTCTTTGGTAAATAGAGTATTTGTTTTAAATAAAGACAACTGTGCTTTCCACTAACCTGTGTGTTATAGTTGCAAGAGAACCGAAGCCTACTTATTGAGTATTTCATACTTTGTTATTGGCATAAAATGCACATTTCAAAACCTACAATTACCCATTTTCTGAAAAGCACTTAATGGAGTGATTGTGCTATAAGAATGTTTAAAAGCATTAATCTTACAATTAATCTGTTTTGAATACATCCCACCAGACTTTTAAAGAAAATAGCCATCTAAAGCTAATGGAACCTTTGAAATCAAAATGCTCATGACTACAGATTGACAAAGCCAAGGCCAAATATTACATCTTGTCATGAAATGCCATCCCTCCACTACTGATACCACACTAATTACCAACACATGGTGGGGTACAGAGAAGTAACTTCTAGGGTCTGGTGAGAATTACAGGACAAAGAAAAAGAATGAGTAACTTCTAGGGTCTGGTGGGAATTACAGGACAAAGGAAAAGAATGACCACTTTTTCAGTCTTACTTTTGGAAAGTAAAGTACTATGTGTGATTCTATTTTAATGGTGATTGAAGAGTTCTGAGGGATGAGGAAGTCTGGGCCCATATGTTAATCTCTTTAGAGAAGTGAGGTCAGATTCTAAATCCTGAAAGTTTACAACCAACCACCTACTGATCCCATTACCAAACCCTAAAAGAAACCAAAATATAGATTAAATGGGGTTAGACTGTCTTCACCAGAATCCATTTTTATTTTGTATCAAGAAATTGATACACTTGTGAGAGCTGCTCCAAAGACTTTTCCCAATACTTAAAAATGTTTCTATTAATAATTCATTCCTATATCTGCTTACAGGAAATTCCTTATCACCTGTTAATGCAATGCTTTTGATACAGAGTACATTTATAATGCCTGTAACATGAAAACTACATGTCAGATGGCTCACTGAATTTTTTTTTTTTTTAAGGTTTCTGCATATAAAATCTTCAGCTGGTGGATGGTGACTTTCGAAGAACAAAAGTCTTTTGGCAACAAAAGCTTTTTCTGGGTGGCTTGTAGACTGGTATTTGTTGAGTCTTTGGGCATCCTAAACCTTGGTTTGTAATTCATTCTTTTCCAGGGAAGAAATTGAATTTGCCTGGTTTTCCTGTGTTATTGTATTATTGATAAACATTGAACTTTTTAAAAATTGCCTTCAGTCAGGAGAGAAAGGAAGCTTTATATTTGTAAGAAATATATTTGATAAAGTTTCTTAAAGTAACACAAACCAAAAAAAAAAAAAAAACACAAAAACCTTTGCAAACTTTTGCACATTGTATACACAGTGCCTGTAAAACGCATTAGTGTTTTCAGTTTAAATTTGATTTTTTTTTAAACATTTCAGTTTAAATTTGATTTTTTTTTTTTAAGCCATTTAGAAAGCAATGCATTAACTGTCTTTCAGTGTTCTGATTTCTCATTATCCCCTTTCCTCCAGGACTTTTGAAGTGCATTTGATGTTTCTTTAGGTTAATGTTTCTAAATCAAACGTAAGGTATTATACATTGGGCACACATCTCCTCTTGGGCTGCTAATAATACATCACCTGGGCAGACTAGTAAGCACCGAGCCCTTCCTTTCCAGTTTGTACCCTCCCTTGCCAGGGGGTAGGACTGTCACATGTTATAGTCAGCAAAAACCTCACTGGGACTTGAATGAAGTCATCAGAAGAGCAAACTGCTGACTCTGTAAGTCACTGTATAGCAAGTTCCAAGAATAAGAAATAAAATCTAATTCTTAGGATATACATGAGACTTGAACTCTCTTTACTGTGGTATTCAGCTGTGCTTTCTGTTCGCTACACATGAATCCTGGACAGCAACTGTGTGTGTGCTCAGCACTCCTGCCACATTAGTAACTGCACTGTATAGCCTCTGGTTTTAGGGCAATTAAGGTCAACAAATGCAAAAACCAAGTTTCTACATTAAAAAATATGTATCACACTCTAAAATTTTAAACCTGCTTCCCCACCCCCAGCCCCCACAGCACTTTAAGAACTAGACTCCAATATCCTACAACTTTGACTTCTGAGCTCTTTCAGTAATAAATAGTTTATTACCAGAGCGCTGATACCACTGATGAAATTTTGATCTATACTTCCTGGTAATGACTGTGGCCCAGAGAGCTTAACCGGCCTTAGCATCTATTTAAAACTTTTTATTTATTTGGACTTAGCTGACATCACTAAAAATAATATCATTCAATACTGTTTAAGAGAGGCAAGCAAAAATACTAACTTTGCTTAGAATGGGGGTCAGATTTTGTTAATACTCTCTAAAATTACTTTATGAAAATCATGCATATGCCCCTAGGACTTCAAGCTGTACCCACTTAAGAAAGCGATTTCTCTTTTGCATCAGAGATAGTTATTATTATTTTGAGTCTGGGATATTTGAGTCTAAGCTACCAGTGTTATGTTAGCTAAATGGACTTCGTAAGTGCTAACAAGAAAAATGAAAAACTTCTTCTTGAGGGGGTTTTACCTAAGAGTCTAATTTTCCCGTTTGGGCAGTAAAGTTGTTTTTTTTTTTTGTTTTGTTTCTTCAGTGTTTAAAAAAATTGTGTCGAAATCTTTGACTTTGAATGACATATTTGCAAGGGTATGGCTGTAGTATTCCTAGTTATTTCCATGCATATATAGAAGTTATTACAAAATGTCATATTAAAATCCGAAGATTTAAGAAACATACTATTTGAGGTACTCTGAATGTGCCTTCTTGTTAAATCAGAAGTATCTTCAAGACACAGGTGTTTACAGGTAATTATAAGTTGAGTAAATAACAGGATTTAAGTCACTTTTATCACCATCTAATTAGAAGTAATTGCAAATATCTGCCTAGAGGTAAAACACAAACAACGTTTATTACCACAAAGGTTTCTTCTGTACATGATTGTGACAATCTATTATCTATTCAGAAAATGGACTTTCCAAAGCAACTAAAGATAGGTTTCTCAGATGGCCCAAACTGAAAGTCAGGATTTTCATGTTTCACTAATCAAGGTATAAAATACAATTAAAGCAAATTATTTTATATTAAAATTTTGGCTGTTGAAAATGTTGGGGTTGAAATTATCAGTGATATATTTCTCAAACCATTAACCATGCAGGTGTAATAATGGAATTATGAACAAATTTATGTCCAGAAAAGTCATTGTATTCCATTGTCTTTTGCTATGTGCTGTTGAGTTGGTTCCGACTCACAGTAACCCTGTGTATAGGGTTTCGAAGAAGTGCTGGTGGGTTTGAAGCACTGATCTTGCAGGTAACACTACAATGGCGCACCAGCATTTCTCTTAATCATCTTAGTCTTGAAAAATTTGTCATTCCTACTTCAGAAGAGATGGGAGGAGGAAGCAGTTAACCAGACCCAGAGATGGAGAAGGCTGTGAGAAGAAGGCCCTTTCTCAGGCTTAGAATTTCAGTGAGGCCAGCCTGCAGCAACCTGTACAGAAATCAAGGGAATAAATACTCCATTCTCTCCATCCTATTCTCCCAACTCCAATCTCCTCCTGGGACTCCCCATTGACCCAAAAGGCAAAGATGCTTAATGGCTCCGCCCATGTGTCAGTCCTTGATTTGAACAGTGAAGAGGAAGGAAGAGGAAAGTGGATCTGGAGCAACCAATAGGAGAGTTCTAGCACAGGAACATTTCCTCTTAGTCAGTGATCCAGCTGTTCACTGTTCAGTACTGCTCATTATTCACAGTCATTCAGGAAGATTGATAACACTGCTTATGGAAAACACGCTGTTGGGAGGGGTTGGAGGTTGCCGGGTTTACGTGTCAAACACAGAATGAGGTGGATATGGTATTTCCTCCTCATGGTACTAGGGAATCCACCACTTGGGTGTACGAAGATGTCAGGACAACACCAATAGACAACCAATTATCCACTGATGGAAAAAACAGCCAATCTTGTCACAGGAGTGGTCCATGAGTACAGAATTGAAGGGAAAGGAAGTATCATCAGCTGACACCAATAGAAGCCATCTCTAGTTTCAAAACTCTCACATTGAATACAATTTGGGTAATTATAAATCTCAGGATCCTGACAGGGAATGAACATTTACAGCTGTCTAAGTTTTTCATTTTGCAACCACACTCTGATTTTATCAAAATTCTTATCCATCCAACGTATGTTTTCCTCAATGGTTTCAATTGTTTGTTGCACACAGCGGAGCTGAGAGCCGTTTTCTTTCAAAGAGCTGAAAAATCCTTTTACCTTATGAGGGAGAAAAAAAAAAGGTGGGTTGGTAAGGAAAATAAAAAGTCTTACTACATTAAGCAGATGTAAGTGACTTCAGGCTAGTTAAAGAAAACTGAAGCCAAAATTCCAACATTTGTTAAAATTCCATATAGAAGGTAGCCCCAGGTGCCTGGATACGATTATTATGTACACATAAACTTCAGTGAAATGAAATGAGCTCATGCCTCATGATGTCAGATTTTGTGTGTTTTTTCTGCAGCTCCTTTTCATTCAGTCGCAAAAACTTGACTGTTTACCATCTTGATAATTAAGGTTTAATTGAGTGTGTCTAGTTAGTGTGTATCCTGTTATATACACACAGATGCGAACTTCATTTTTATAAACGTCGTATGCGAAAAGCAGAATGTGCAGCAGTGTCTTTTCTCTGCCAGCAAAAACAGTTCCAACCACATCAGTGCAGCCTTGCCCTGTGGGCCTGGCCTTATTATAGAAAAACTGTGGGGAATGGGGGTTCTTAGCAAGTTATGGTGGTAAGCCCCCAGACCTTGCCCAAGTTTTTATCCTTATCTACAGCTCATGTATTGTTCCAAGATAGGTTTTGTATAAATTTCCCCAAGATTCTGTAGAGATAAAGAGACCCTTGACTATATCTTGGTAAAGTTCTTTGTGCTTGATTCCTCTAATATCTTAAACCCCTTAAGCTGGCTTCAGTGAAACATTGACCATTAACTGTTTCAATTAAAGGGTACTAAACTTTTTCTGATGAAAGTCCATGTCATAATACTACGTTGGAATAAAAGGTTTAGGAATAGGCATTTGACAGATGAAATTCTAATCATAAATGATGCATGTTTGTTTTAAAATATTATATCAAGTTTTCAATAAGCTGAAGACATGCCATCCTTGAGCAAGTAGACAGCCCCTACCATTCATTATCCTTCACTAACTGCCCTGCCCTTCACTGTGGCTCAGCCTACTGTTTCATACATTGGGAAGACTCAAGACTGATTCACATTAAAGTAAAAAATCACTTTGGGCACCCATCAGCAGTCAGATCAATAACTACTAGTTGGTCAAATTAATCCTGGAGGAGCTCATCAAGATGGTGCCACTGAAAACTACACTTTCTACAAGAGCTGTACCAAGGTCAGCCACTGGCCCTTGCCCTCTCTCACTTTTCTCTTGACCAAAATTATCTCTTCCATCGTCTTCTGCCCTGGAAATGCAGTATCTCTATTTGATTCAAACCTGTCTCCTGGAAGAATTTTTGGGGGGACAGCAAATAACATATAGAGATAGAAAAGCAGGTTTATCCTACTAATTTGACCTCAAGCAAATCTTCAGTTTCCATCTATAAGATGCAGATCTGTCCTCCACTGCAGAGTGGTATAAAGATGAAGTTAGGTAATGAGAGCAAAGCCCAAACCCCAGGGACTCAACCTCTTTCACATTTATTCACAAATGTGATTCTGGCACTCATTCATCCCTTCACCTTATTTATTAGATAATGAGGATAAAGCAGTGAATCAAGAATGTTCCCTGCCCTCATGGAGTATACAGTCTACCTGGGAAGATACCAGTAAACTGATGACTAACAATGTACTGTGAAGATAATAAATGTGGGTATGATAGGGTCAGCAGTACCTGTGGTGCAAATAGGTAAGCACTCATCTGCTCACCAAAGAACTGGCAGTTTTGTTCCAGAGGCAACTCAGAAGAAAGGTCTGGCAATCTACTTCCTAATTATCACAACCACTGAAAACACTGGACCCTAGTTCTACTCAGATACGTGGGGTTGCCAGGAGTTGGAATTGACTCAGTGGCAACTGGTTTGGGGTGGATTTGGCTTTTTATTTTGGCATAATAGTAGTGGAGGGAGTGAGGGAGGGAGATTTGAGATGGGACCTCAGAAAAATAAAATGAGCTTTTGTGGCCAAAGTCGAGGGAAGAGTAAGGCATTAGATAGAGGGAAAAAGAAATTTAGAGACAAGGTGTGCGCAAGAGGAGGTCTGAGTGACTGGGGTGTTATGGGAATGACCATAGGTCACAGGAGAGCACAAGGTGGTCAGGATCATGGTAGTTTTTGTACACGGAAAGGAAGGTGATAAGAATTTATTCTAACAATAGGGTTTCAAGAAGGGGGTCAGTTGGGCTGTTTTGCATTTTTTAATGTAGAGAAGGCAAAGTGCAAGAATGGAGGTAGTCCAGTCAGTAGGCGGCTACTGGAGGAGGCTAGGTAAAAGAAGGAAAAAGTTGGACTGGGCTAGGAGCAGAAAAGAGAAGTGGATGGATATGGTGTATATGATGGAACCAGAACCAACAGGATGCAGTGAGAGATGAACTAGATGTGAAGACTCAAGATGACTGCCACGTTTTCAATGTCTGCAGGATGCTCTCTGATGACAGTACCTCAGGCTGTTTGATTTCTATGCCCTGTCTCAGGGTCTTAGTACTTGATCTTTCCTCTCCCAGAACACTCCTCCCATTGAGAGCTGCACTTTGATCTCTGCTCAGATATCTCTTGATCATTCTGTAGAACACAGCAGCGGTCTCTACCACAGCCACTTTCCTTACCTTGCCTTATTCATCTTCAGAGCTTATAACTACTGGACATAGGTAACCTATAATTAACTGTTTTCCCTCTTAGAATTCACGGTCCATGAAAGTAGGTGCTTTTCTGTTCTGTTCATCAGTGTACCCCAATACTAAAACATACCTGGCATATAGTAAGAATAGCATAAATAAGTTCTGAATGGATAATGAGAAACTATTCAGATGAATGAATGAATGATAGATTTTGTTGCTGTCCATCTGATCCCAAAGTCATCACACAGAACACCTTTGCTCTAGATCTAACAGGAGTTCCTGCTTGAATTATTATGTGCAAGTTAATTTTACAAGCCTGGGAAGGTAACTGAAAACTGCAGACTATGGAATATAGCAACCTTTCATTCCTCTGCATCTTCATAGTTCTTGCCCTACATCAAGTTAGGTTACTGTGTAACCAGACCACGTAATGGAGCTATTCCTAAAAATGTAATATTACGCTCTCAGATTTTACTTAAACATTTATCTAAACATTTAAAAGCCACATAAAGTTGTTCTTACTACACTACTATAAAACAAAAACCCACTGTCGTTCCGCCAATTCCAGCTCACTGCAACCCTTTAGACTAGAGTAGAATGGTCCTATATGGTTTCCAAGTGGTCATTTTTTATGGAATCAGACAGCCACATTTATTGCCCATAGAGCAACTGGTGAGCTTGAACTGATGGCCTTTCAGTTAGCAGCTTAGCAATTAGCCACTACAACACTAAGGCTCCTTAACTGGAAAACATCATTATGGAAGAAACACCGCTAAACATAGTGGCCTACACATCCAGTTTCTCCGAGTTTAGGAAGGAGAAAAGTCTGCCTTCTTGGAAGATATATGTTTCATGTTTTTGTTTTTTTACCAGATAATGAAGATAATTCATCCTATTTTTTCACTGCTCCTGAAATACTCTGTAATAAATACAGGGTTCAATTATAGTAACTTTCTTCAGCCTAACCCTCTAGCATAATTACCTTCTTATATCCACTGTATGGCTCTTCATTTTTTATGTTAATATTTCTTTTATATATGGATCTTATAAGTTGCCTAGAATTCTTTCTGAAAGCAGATGGGCTGTGTAACAAATATCAGGAAATCCATGAACATGCATAAAGGAGAACTAGAGTCTAGACCTGCCTCTTCACAATAGCTGGGTCATCACGTGCATCATTTCTATCTCTAACTCTCACCTGTAGCATCCTAAAATAGGGATTAAATCTCTAGAGTTGTTTTAAACTCTAAAGTTTTACAAGACTTCTTAACATGCTTTGGAAGAGGCACAGTTTTCAGTAATTTATTTGCAACTTATTTTTGTTTATGCATAGCATCTAAAAATGAACTTCTAGATGACAAAATCCATGTCTACCTCATTCCTTAAAATATTTTGTCTACCCCATGTTTACTAGCCTATTGTCACTTAGCAAGTTTAACAAAACAGATATTTTTACCTCTTCAAGCCGTGCTCTTGTGGAGAATTGATTGGTTGTTCCCATTACCATGTGGGCTATGGAAGTTGAGCCAAGTTCAAACCTAGAAACAGAAATGATCAAATGGATTATGAAATATTTATTCATTTAACAGGTATTTTGAATTCCTCTCACATTACAGCATTTCATTCAAACTGGGTTGGCATGAGAGAGGTCTATGACACGACCACTACCTTCCAGTGGGTTAAGATATAGTTATAAAAAATTTAAATACATATAAACAGCTGAAGAAAAAAATTAAGTAGTGGGTTGAATGGTGGTCCCCCCAAAAAAAATATATGCAAAGTCAAATCTCCAGTATCTGTGAATATATGATTTGGGAAGGAGACTTTGCAGATGTAATTAAGTAAAGGATCTCAACATGAGATTATTCTGGAATTACGATTGTTGTTGTTAAGTGCCGTCGAGTCCGTTCCAAACCATAGCTACCCTGTATAGGGTTTCCAAGGAACTACTGGTGAGCTTGAACCACCGACCTTGCAGTTCAAACCAACTTCGCAGTCTAGCGCATTAACCCACAGCGCCACACTAGAACTCCTTAGGATTAGGGTAGGACCTAAATTATAAGTGTCCTGATAAAGGTAAAAAAAAGACACAGGAAAGAAAAGATGGCAGAAGCAGGGGCTGGTGCTATGTAGCCACAAGCCAAGGGACACCTGGAGCCACCAGAAACTGAAAAGACAAGGAAGGATTCACCCCAAGAGTTTTTGATTTCAGATTTCTGGCCTCCAGAATTGTGAAACAATAAATATGTACCTTTTTAAGCCACCAAGTTGATGGCAATTTGTTATAATAGCCACGGGAAACTCATACAGTATCCAAAAACAAAATGAGAAGTTGTTAAGTGCCATCAAGTCGGTTCTGACTCATAGCGATCCTGTATAGGATTTCCAATGTATACCTGGTGGGTTTGAACCACCAACCTTGTGGTCAGTACCCCAGTGTTTATCCTACAATGCCACACAATGATGCTATATAGGTGGTGGTGTTAAATGCCATTGAATCTGTTCCGACTCATAGAGACCCAGTCTCCAGTTTCTGAGGAGCCGCTACTGGGTTTGAACCATTGATCTTGTAGTCTAATGCTTATTCTACAGCCCTACACCAGGTCTATAGATGTAGTAAGTGTTAAAACAGTTTGGAAAAAGCAGATGCATACCAGCAGAAGGGGTCACAAAAGACCTGAGCTGAACTGTGTGGAGGAAGACTTCACATCCACCAGTGAGCACATGAAGGAAAGATTGAAGATGGAATGGAATAGTTACCTATCCAGATTCATCAGTTAGCACTGAATTTGTTGTTTAGTGCCATAAAGTTGAATCTGAATTATAGTGACCCAACTTAGGGTATAGGGTACCCAAGGAGCTACTGGTGAGTTTGAACTGCTGACCTTGTATTTCAAACTGACCTTTCGGTGCAGTGCTTTATCCCACAATTCCACACCAGGACTCCCCAGACACTACTGTTGTTACTGTGTCGTGTGCTGTCTAGTCAGTTCTGACTGACAGCGATCCTGTATAGGGTTTCCAAGAAGCGACTGATAAGTTTGAACTGCCGACTTTGTGGTTCAAACCCACCTTGTGGTCCAGTCCTTTATCCCACAGTGCCACACCAAGGAATTGAATTAGGGTTTTTAATTTTCTAAAGGTATAAAAAACATTTCAAGTACTTCTATTTCCTATCTTTACTCAAAAAATCCCATTATTAAAACAAAGCAAGGATAAGTAACTTAACCCAGTTACAGAATCATTTCGACATGACTTACTTTTGTATAAGTTTATTCCAATTGTCCCTCAGAAATTGCCAGGCCAAAGGATATCCCACTGGATTTCTGCCAATGAGTGTAAGAATACTCGGAAACTCTTGTGTTTTTATTATATCTCCCTTAAAACTTTGATCTAATAACCTAGAATGATAAAGAGATTTTAAGCAATGAATATGTGATGAAAAATGTATGAATGACCACAATAAACTAATCTGTGGGGAAAAAATGCAGTCTGCCAATAGACTAAAAAGGCAAAAAGGTAAACAAAGCCCTATCGTCACATAATAATAAAAATTAACATTTATTTAGTGTTTACAATACCCACAACCATTCGTCTCTCATTTACTAAAAAAAAAAAAAAAAA
>NW_006408629.1:9600880-9601631 GCF_000296735.1 Chrysochloris asiatica
GGAGATTCTACCTTCCTCCAGGCCCTCTGGATCTAGGTTCCCTCTTGAAAGCTTCTAAACCAGTCACTTCTTGCCTTTGTAGCCCCCCACCCCCACCCCACATTTTGGGTAGCCAATGTCCAGGTTGCCCATCCCTACAGGACCTATGTTTTGAGGACATAAAGAAAGGATCCAGTAAGTGCTTAGTCCTTAAAGGGCTACCAATGGCCAATCCTTAAATTTCCCAAGTCTGTGCAAGAAAGGGGGTTCCTATGGGAAAATGGCTTCCTCTCTTAGGACGAGGTCACTGAGCTGGGATTAAAATCTAGAAGAATACACTGCTGGTGAGTATGTCTTAAAATGGAAACACTTAAGTTGTTGGCATAAATGTTTCCTGGGTAGCATTCAAGCACCAAATATAAAAGGGCAAGAATACAATTGCTAGATATGGCAGCATCCGCACTTGCTTGGACAGTGCCACCAACTACTACACATCTCTGATGGAGACATTGTTGATGGCGGTGTTGGGTGCCATTGAGTCTGTTCTGACTTATAGTGACCCTGTTCACAATGGGACTAAACACTGTCCACTCCTGTGTCATCCTCACAATTGTTGTGTTTGAGGCCACTGTTGCTGCCACTCTGTCAATCCTTGTCACTGAGGGTCTTCTTCAACCATTCTTGGGACTTTCTTCTTGTCGTTAAATGCCATCAAGTCAATTTTGACTCATAGTGACCCTGTACAGGGATTCTGAGGAGCAACTGGTGGGTT
>NW_006408629.1:9604709-9606523 GCF_000296735.1 Chrysochloris asiatica
TGTTAAGTGCCATCAAGTCGGTTCCAACTCATAGAGACCCTGTATAGAGTTTCCAAGGAGCAGCTGGTGAGTTTGAACCACCAACTCTGCAGTTCAAATCAACATTGCAATCTAGTGCATTATCCCACAGCACCACACCAGGACTTGTTAAATGCCTTAAAATCAGTTCTGATTCATGGTGGTGGTGGTGGTTGTGTGCCGTGGAGTCGGCTCTGGCCCATAGTGACCCTGTACAGGGTTTCTGAGGCTGTAAATCTTTATGGGAACAGAAAGCCGCATCTTTTGCCCGTGGAACAGCTGGTAGTTTCAAATTGCTGACCTTGAGGTTCGCAGCCCAATTTATAACCATTGTGCTACCAGAGCTCCTTAGTGACCCTGTATTGGGTTCCAAGGAACTGCTGGTGAATTTGAACCATCTAGTTTGCGGTTCAAACCAATCTTGCAGTCCAGTGCATTATCCTCCACAGCGCCAAACCAGGACTGGTTACCACCCAATCAGTGGCTCATGATGACTCCATATGTTTCAGAATAGAACTGGGATTTATTGTGTTTTCAATGGTGGTGATTTTTTGGAAGTAATTTTCCAGCCTTTCCTTCTGAGGTCCTCTGGTTATGTGTTGTTGAGTCAGTTCTGACTCATAGTGACCCTGTATAGGGTATCCGAGATTGCAAACCTTTACAGAAACAGAAAGCCTCAGCTTTCTCCCACGGAGTAGCTGGTAGATTTGGACTGCTGCCCTTATAGGTAGTAGCCCAGCTGGTAATCTACATGCTACCAGGGCTCCTAGGCAGATTCCAATCACCAACCTTTTGATTAGTAGTTAACAGTAAACCATTAGTGCTACTCTCTCCCTAACCCATAGTCCTCCCTAATTATGTCACACCCATTCAGTGTGAGTCCACTGGTATAACTGTCTCCAGCAGAATAGATAATCCTGTCCAAGAGAACTAAAACAGATGCCAGAATGATCTGATGTAATTTAATTTCCCCTGGTCATATGAACATGAATGAATTACTCACCACTGAAGCTTTTCCTTATTTTGGCTTCTACATAGGGCAAATTCAATTTGGCGTTTCTCGGTACTGGACAAAGAAGACTGATATTTACTATAAAGAAATTCCCAGCCTTCAGTGTTCTGGGCCCCCACAGAAAACACTGCCAAAGTCACGTCTCTGGGTAATCTGTGGAAAATAAGAGTTCTGATAAGTCTGAGGTATACAAGTACATTCCGATGCAAAATGGTGACAATTAAGAACTAATGAACAGTTTTATGGTCGCAGAAGCATACCTGCATATATAAACAAGCATTATTTCTTCCCTGCAGTTACACTTTATGTAAAGTAAGAGAAAAATCTCTAAAATTCAGATTTTAAGTAACTTTCTTGTGAAATGCCACTTTTATAAATTCCTACATATGCAACAGACTTTACTGATACTGGGTAACTCCATTGGTGGTCAGTTTTCAAGGCAAAAGAAAGAAATTCACACTAGTCTAAGCACACAAGTCAGGAATTCAGTAAGATAAGGTATCACTAACTCTCCTGGTAAACTTACGAGAAAAGAAAAACCAGGAAACCAGGACCTTTTTTTTTTTTTCAACTGAAAACATTTTTTTTTTTTTCTTAAATGTTTTATTGTGAATTATGTGATAGTTTACATGGGAGAACATTAGTTTTACATTCATTCTATCGTCTATTGGCTCATTGCCATGGTTACAATCGCCTCCATGCAATCCTTCCCCTGTACTCCCCAGGTCTTCAGTACACAGTCGCTCTCCCTCTCTGGATCTAAAGTCCCCAGCTGCTCCATCGC
>NW_006408629.1:9608363-9634017 GCF_000296735.1 Chrysochloris asiatica
TGTATCATCTGCATATTGCAGGTTGTTAATGAGTCTTCCTCCAATCCTGATGCCACGTTTTTCTTCATATAACCCAGCTTCTCGGATTATTTGCTCAACATACAGGTTGAATACATATGGTGAAGGAATACAACCCTGTCACACACCTTTCTTAATTTTAAACCATTTAGTGTTCCCATGTTCTGTTCAAACAATTGCCTATTGGTCCATGTACAGATTCCTCATGAGCATAATTAAGTGTTCCTGAATACTCATACTTAACAATGTTGTCCATATCTTATCATGATCCACACAATAGAAAGCCTTTGCGTAGTCAATAAAGCACAGGTAAACATCTTTCTGATATTCTCTACTTTCAGCCAACATCCTTCGGATATCAGCAATGATATCCCTTGTTCCACGGCCTCTTCTGAATCCAGCTTGACCCTCTGGAAGTTCTCTGTCAGTGTATGCTTGTAGTCGTTTCTGTATTACTTTTAGTAAAACTGAACTCACATGGGATATCAAAGATATTGTCCGATGATTTCTGCATTCCATTGGGTCACCTCTCTTTGGAATGGACACATATATGGATCTCTTCCAATCAGTCGGCCAGATAGTTGTCTTCCAAATTTCTTGGCATAGATGAGTGAGTGCTTCCTGTGCCACCTCACTTTCTTGAAAGATTTCAATTTTTATTGGCTAATTCCATGTTTTTCTCATGTACCATTTAGTGACACTAATTACATTAATTATGTTGTGAAACCATTATTAATAATCATTGCCAAATTTCCAGTAACTATCAAGAGAAATTCAAAGCTTCTTAAACAATGGTCCATGGAAGTTACTTCAAGATGTATTGCCTTCAGCCAATTAATGTGATTGCTGTCAATAATCTATATGCCTTTAAAAGCTGAACTGGTGAACAGTGTGTAATATATTCACAACAACGCCCCCCCCCCAAAAAAAAAGTAAAGGTGCTCTGGTAGCATAGTGGTTACAAGTTGGACTGCTAGCCTCAAGATCAGCAGTTTGAAACTACCAGCAGTTGCGTGGGAGAAAGATGAGGCTTACTGCTCCCGTAAAGATTTACAGCCTTGGAAACTCTGTACAGGGTCGCTATGAGTCAGAACCGACTCTATGGTATACCACCAACAACAACAAAAATAGTAGCTTCTAAGGCTCCTTAGAGTCCTGGTGTGGCGCTGTGAGTTAATGCTCCAGACTGCAAAGCCATTTGAACTGCACGGTCAGCAGTTCAAGCTCACCAACTGTGCCTCGAAAACCCTATACAGGGTCGCTATGGGTCAGAATTGATTCGATGGCACTTAACAACAACAAGCCTGCTTATGTACAATTGAACAGTTCATGGGATTTGTTTCTTAGGTTTGGAAGTTTGGGGTCATGGTAACATGGGACATGCTACTTAATTGGTCTAATAGCATGTTTAGTGTTTTAATTCTACCTCCTAATTATTTCATAGTGCCTAGGGTCTTAAAAGCTTACCAGTGATTATTCAAGGTACAACAATTGGTCTCTGTTTGTCTGGCACAGCAGAGGAAGAAGAAGCATCAGGAAAGGAAGATATGGAAAGTATGGCTAACTACCTTCATGAACAACTACCTCAGATTTTCTGGAGCCATGGAAATTAAATGAACTCCTGAAACTATTGTCCTAAAGCATCTTTGAATCTTAAACTAAAAATATCCCTCGAAGTCTTAAAACCCAATGATTTTTGAGCTTAACTAGTAAAGAATGCCTTCCTTGAGCACTGTGCTGTTATAAGATCTTTATGAGATCACACTGACATAGCAACTCGAATGATTACATAGGAACCTTAGGAGGCAGTGAGTTTCTGTTAATGAAGGAGGAACAGCTCAAAAAAGGAGGAGCAGAATGGCTACACAACTTAAAGAATGGACTCAATGTTACTGAACTGTACACGCAGAAATTGTTGAATTGGTGTATGTTCTGCTGTGTATAGTCTCAACAACAAAAATAAAATTATTAAAAAGAAAGAAAAGATGGACTCCCTCTTTTTCTTTCCTGTGGTCATCTTCGTTTTGATAGGCTGTGTATCTTACTATATAAAAATAATTATTCTTATCCTAATATTTGACTTTCGTGTACAGAAGTTGTCTCATGGCATTTCTTAAGGAACTCTAAATAAGAGGTAAATAGATAAATCTTAGAATGAAATTTATTTCTTAAAAAAAGGGGGCAGCAGGGAATTCTTGAATAGATTTGGGTTTTTTTCCTAACACTTAAGCAAGGGAGTGCGGTGACTCTGTAGGATAAACATTGGACTGTGAAGCTCAAGGTTACCGGTTTGAGCTTACCAGCTTCTCCACAAAAGAAAGATTAGGCTTTCTACTCCCACAAAGATTTACAGCCTCAGAAATCCTATATAAGGTCACTATGAGTCAGAACTAACTCAACAGGACTCAACAACAACAAAGAAAATCACCACATTAACACATTGGTTATTCAGTTAGGACAGACCTCAAATTCCCATTGGATTCCTTCCACTTTCTAAAATAGCCATCTGCCCTCTGCACACATGGCTGGTACTTGCGCACACAGGCAAGGAACAGGAGCTGACTCCGCAGCATTCGTTCAGAGAGAGAGCCTTCGTCAGTCCACGTCTGTTTATCAATGAGGTTCCTCAGTAGCCTAAGGAGGAAGTCCTGCAGGAGTGCACAGGAGGAAGTGACATGTGTTACTATTACTGACCCAGGTAGTTTCAAGTCTATAGAATCCAATGTGCCCTCAGCTTAATCTCACTTATTTTGAAAACCTTTCTGTTTATATCTAATTGCAAAAGGAGTTAAACCTACAAAATAATGAAGAATGATGAATGATTTTAATATTTATATAACAATCTTTTCTAAAGATCATAATCTATTTAGAATCAGGATGAACTGCCACTTGTAAAACAAACAAAAGAAACAGTTTTTATAACTTAATTTTGAAAGCATATTATGTAACAGGATTTCATGACATTTTGTCAAAAATTTATGTGCCTCTTTCTCAAACAGCTGAGTGCCAGAAAAATCTTAATATTACCCATCATAAAACAGCAGTAAAATGAAATATAGGATTTGAACAAGGAAGATAATAATGAAATCAGGTAATTAAATACAGGAAATCCCCAGATTAAAAACATTTGATTTACATACAACCCAAGGTCAGCAGTTCAAACCCACCAGCTGCTCCTCGAAAACCCTATACAAAGTCACTATGAGTCAGGACCGACTCCATGGCACTCAACAGCAAAGAACATATGAACCAAACTCTGCAAAGTCTATTAAATTGAAAATCTGAGGTGTATGTAATGGTTTGGGATAACACTCACTATTTTTAGATACTCATCAAAAAATTATTATTAATACTGGAGTATTGGTTTGGCACTGTGAGATAAGTACTGGACTACAAAGATAGTTTGAGCTGCAAGGTCAGTAGTTCAAACTCACCAGTCACTCCTTGGAAACCCTATACAGGGTCACTATGAGTTGGATCCAACTCGATGGCACTTAACAATAACAACAACATATCAAATATGCTTTAGTGTAGTTAATGATTTTTGTGCATCGAAAAGCACAACATATACTAGCTTCTAAGACAACCATTTGACTAACTGACATTAAATATGAACCTGTTCAAACATATGTGCAAATTTGATTTATACACAGATTTAGGAATGGAACTCATTTGTAATTTGAGACTGCCTGTACAGAATCTAACAGTGCCATACTTATTTTTAGTGCCAAAATATATCCAAAATCTTTGCTACTAAATTCAAGTACTGAATCAAATTTCAATTGCTTTTCTTTAATGTAAAAAATATGTATACAACGGTAAATAAAACCTTACATACAAAAAACAAACCACAGTTAAATAATTAGTTCACTTTATTTCAGGCTCTTACCTTGAATTGAGTTTCTACTTCACTCATATCTCGTTTCTCCATTAACTTATACATAGGAATCAGCTCATGCATACCTTGGAACACAGGCATAATTTCTGTTTCATGTTTCAAGTACAGAGCTAAATCCATGGCTTTTTCAATGGGTAGCTTTCCAATGCTGACCAAGAGATAGCATGATAACAAATGTTTTAAAAATCTAGAAAATCAACTTTTTGCTTCAAAAGGTATCTTAACCATCATCCATCAAAACATTCAATCAAATACAAAAGGCCCTCATAAGCAATGATTTGTATATTGGTAGCTCTTCTGTTACACAGAACACAACATTTTCACATATGAATTGTTACAGCAAAATGGAAGCCTGTCAGTACGTGTCCCTCTGTGAAACACTGAACTGTGCATTGAACTTACAGAATAAGAACTGTATTTTGATCCAAGATCCTTCAGGAAGCCTGGCTAGGGAAACTGGTACTCTGTGAAAAGACTGAGTCCCTAGAGTAAGCATACCTGTCCTCTTCTCCATTTCAACAAGAAACTGACAGTAGAGAGTTATTACGAAGCCTTAGTGTAATGGTAGGCTTATATAAGTAAACACAAGACCTCTAAGACTTAAGTAAAAATATGTTATGGAGCAAAGTATTTTCAGGTAAGAAGAAACAGCTAAATTAGCAAGCCTTCTGCTTTGTTACCTCGGGAGGCCCAGTGTGGTGGTAAGGTACAAGACCAGAAGGAAGAACTCAATATGCAGGCATAGAGATATTGGGTGTGAAGAGACTATTTTAAAGCTTCTCTTTCTACCTGGATGGGTCCCCTTAGGACTTCAGCTGTACCTAAATATTGAAGAAGTTAAGTTTTAGACTTGGGGCCCATTTCTTTAAGAACCATTGTCATGGGGCCAAAAAAAAAGAGTGTTCACTTTAACCTCAAGTACTTGAAGGTCATTCAGTTCAGTCAAATTTTATGAGCTGCTTTCCATAAAGGTGCTATGAAGTTCAGGTTTAGGGGGCAGGAAAATCTCTCTTTAATCCAAAAGACACATGCAAACAAGTTGGACCTGCACCATTTATTCTATGACATCTTCAAGACTATTAAAGGCCCAAGCAGGGGAGAAACCTGGTCTATTCTAACAGGACCAGAAAAAGCATGGAGGACAAGGGCAAGCAGGTAGGAAAGAGCCACAGTGATTCACTAAGATGCTGGTCTCTTGGTGTTCTATACTTGTTCTTCCGTCTGATCCGAGTTGGTAATGATAAAGATTAAAATACAGATTCTGTCCTTCAAATTACTTAGCATTCACAGATAGGAGGTTAACCGTAAGTATTAAGAGCTTAGAGGTAAACATCCTTTGACTTCTTATTAACGATCCATCAATCAATCGTTTTAATCTTTAGAAATAAAAAATTTGGAATAATAACAGCTGCTTTCAGATATATACCAAGATTCTGTGCAGCCTGTATTACCTGACAAGCTGAAATGCATTGTTAATGAGACTGGCCCGATCGTTACTGCTGATGGCTGTGTGTGTTCCTTTCAACAAGCCAGTCAAAGAATTCCATCCATCGTTCTCGTAATGCACGATGTAATAGCCATTCATTTCCACATTAAATTTGATCCATTCCACCTCTTCTGGGAGCATAAGTGCATCTATAGCAAATAAAATAAATCACAGCCCCATTTTCTCTCTTGACTGATAAAAGCTTTTCTGATGCAAGGACTGCACGAGAAAACTAATGAAGAGTTTTAACACTGAACAATTTAAAAGTATTCATTATTTCTTCTAGAAACCAGAAAACAGCAACCCATGCACAAAACCCAGCACGGTCTTCAGATGCCAATTTTGTGAGATATGTTTGTTATTGTTGTTAAGTGCTAGCGAGTTGTTTCCAACCCATAGCAACCCTGTATAGGCTTTCCATGGAATGGCTGGTGAGCTGTGTAGATCTAGGAAAAGAATGTAGCCATGTCTCAGGCCATACAAGTCAGAAATGTTAGGAAGTAATGGGGAATTTTCAGTAGAAATCTATCTGTCCTTTGTATCATTATACATCTCAACTAACTAATCTTTATTTAGCAAGCAGACAATATTTTCAACCTCATTTTATTCCACAGAAATTTAAAACCAAAAATAGGCTTAAGATTAAAAATTGACCTCCTTTTGATCTGAACCAAATAAATAGCAAAAGAAACACTTCCTGCGCCCTCCCCCTACAGTTTTGTCTTGAATTAGACTAGCTAGTTCCACAATAAATTACCTGTTTTTGTCCTCAGCAAAAATCTTTGGACCACGTCTGATTTGCTGGTAATGAACGTCAATGGAACATGCCACAGTTGTCTAAAAGAAAGGAGGAACTGGATTGTTCATTTGTGGAATAAATTCAGCAAATGGTAATTAAATCACCTATGATGTGACAAGTGTGGGCTAATTTAGGACCAGTTGGTACCAAAACTGCTACACCCAAGTCTTGCCGCTTTATAAGTGGTAATATCTCAAGCACTGTTCATTCATTTGAGATCCTTAAGTAAACCTAGGACATGACTCAAGTGAGCTCTAAAGCCACTTCAGTGAATAGCTGACTGGAGCTCAGAGGCCTAACTTAAAATAGTAACCACCAGCTATAGTACAAATTGACATCAAGTATCTCCTGAAGCCACACACTGAAAAGGACACATCACTTCTGTGGAATTGCTGCCAACAATGAGTAACCTGAATCAGATCATGAAGGACCACCTGAAAACCCAAGCTGAAGGTCATTCTATAAAATAACTGTACCCTAAAAAATGTTAAGGGCAAGAACACAAAGAAAAGTGAAGGAACTGCTTCAGGAAAAAGGAAAAATGCCAGCTAAATAGAATATGTGATTCTGTACTGAATCCTAAACCAGATTTTTTTGTTTTCTTTTACTATAAAGATATCAAGGAGCTCTGGTAGCATAGTGGTTATGAGTCGGGCTGCTAACCTGACAAGGTCAGCAGTTTGAAACTACCAGCCGTTCTGCAGGAGAAAGATGAGGCTTTCTGCTCCTCAAAAGATTGACAGCCTCGGAAACGCTACACAGGGTCGCTTGGAGTTGAAACTGATTCCACAATACACTACCACCACCATCATAAAAGTATCAAAGTCCTAGTGTGACTCTGTAGAACAAACACTGGGCTGCTAATCACAAGGCTGATAGTTCAAACCCACTGGCTGTTCCTCAAAAACCCTATACAGGGTCACTGTGAGTCACAAGTGACTTGACATCACACAACAACACCAATAATAAAGATACTAGTAGGAGAAGTGGGAAAAACTGAATAAAGGTTACAAATAGGCATTACTGTATCAAGTCAATTTACTAATTTTCATAATCGTACTGTGGTAATATGGCTGAATGTTCTTGATTTTTACAAAATAACATATGAAAAATTAGGGGTATAAAGGGGCATCATGTCTCCAATTTACTTGAAATCATCCAGAGGTAAAATGTGACATATTCATATATAAATAAAGAGAGAGAATAATAAAACAAATGTGGTTAACAGTTAACATATATCCAGGTAAATAATATAAGAAAATTATTTATAATATTCTTGCTTCTCTGGAAGTTTGAAATTAATTCAAAAGTTTTTTTTTGAAAAAAACAGTCAATTCAGGGTCAATCAAAAATTGCAGCATCTTGTATCCTTCTGTATGTTGTCTTTCTGCAATGTTAAGCTGACAAACAGGTTTCAAAGAAGTGAACTCATCTCCCTTAACTCCAACCCAAATGCCAATCGCTATTAATTTAGTGGCAATTTCTCAGATTGAATCCAATTTTAGACTAATGTCCTAAAAATTACACATCCTATCAAACCAGAAAGCATGGAAATGTTAAAGATAATTATACATAATCAGCTTTACCAAAGAAGTTTAAATCCATCTTAAATCTTTAAGAAAGTTGGAGGTACATATGTTAACTTCAAAAGATATGTAGCTTCAACTGACATAATTTAATGATCAAGGTAAGGACATTATTTCAAAAAGAAAATTTCACAAGTGTAATTTGCTACAATTTGATGAACGTGACCTATATTTATGGATGTAGTAGCTTAAAATACCAACCAAGAGGGAAGGACTCTTTACTGCAAGGATCATTCCCACCACCTCTGTACACAGGGTTGACAGGGATGGGTAACTTAGACATTGGCTACCTAAAATGGGGGGGGGGGGGTACTATAAAGGTACAAAATGACTGGCTTACAAGTTTTCAAGAGGGAGTTTAGTTTCAGAGAGTGCAGGGGAAGGTAGACTCTCCACTGAGTGGTTTTCATCCTGTCTAGACGGGGCTGATGAAGAGATGGGGATAAGACTCTTGTGGTTCAATAGCGAGTAATTGTGATCATGACTGACTGCGATTGTTGCAACTGTAAAGGTAGAGGTTTTGTAGTAAAAAGGGGGGAGTGGTTGATCTTGCAGTCCAGGAGTGCCGGACCCTGGGACCATCAAGGGAGAAGACCGGGAGCAGAGTGTGGGACCCTATTCAGAGAAGCAGCAATGCCTGAGATGGAGGCAGAGACGATGACATGGAGAGATGGAACAGCTGGAGACTCTAGACTCATGGAGGGAGAGGAGCTGTGTGCTGGCATCCTGAAGGCAGGCTTGCAGGGTATGCCCTTTTGGGTGTTTGAATGATTGTATATTCCTGAGTGTTTTGGTGCACATCCAATAAATAAATAAATAAACAGGGTATAGAAGCAAATACTGTTGAATGATGATGCATGGAGGGGACTGTAATCAGTGCAATGAAACAAAATACGATAGGATGAGTGCAAACCTGATGCCCTCCCATGTAAACTATCACTCAATTCACAATAAAAACATGAAAAAAAAAATAATAACGTTTCAGTCTTCATGGCAGATGTTACTGAGACCACAAAATGAATCTGACTCTGTCAACATTACCCAGTTTCTGGGGCACCGTCAGCTCCCTTCATGTAGTGCTCTTGCTTCATGTGTACCTCCCTCCCTCGCACTGTGATGGTTATCAGCGGAAAGCCCTTCTGCAGCGTCCAGGTGTTCATCATGGTTTTCACATCAAGGCCTTCCCGACGCCAGTGCTGGTTCACACACAAAAGGACAGATACATCATCCATTTAGAACCAACAAGAGAAAGACAAGAACTCCAGCTTGTGCTTTCAGGGCTGCTACCATCTGACAGACTCTTCTGTGAGGCTCCACCTGAGCCCTTCCCGTTCTCCCCACCCACTTCCCAGCCCTGCTCTATCCCCCACTGCCCCGGCCACAGTACTTCTAGAGCACCCACTGTTCTGGTTACTCCTCACTCTCCTCCACTGTGTGTGCATGTCTTGAAAGCAGGTAATGTTTAATGTCATAGCTTCGGGAACAAGGCAGTCATGTGAATGAATGAATGAATGAATGAACGAATCCAAGCAGAAAAAATGGTTAGGGCTTCAACACCTACAAAACTACATTTTCTTTCAGACAAGCAAGGTGGAAGAAAAAGTGCATACCTTGAGAGCAGGTAATGTTTAATGTCATAGCTTCGGGAACAAGGCAGTCATGTGAATGAATGAATGAACGAATCAAAACAGAAAAAATGGTTAGGGTTTCAACACCTACAAAACTACATTTTCTTTCAGACAAGCAAGGTGGAAGAAAATGTTCAGTTAAGAATCTGTGCTTCTAGGATTAATGGGTCACGTGAACATCAGTCTCCACAACCTGAGACCAGAAGAACTAGATGATGTTCCAGTCTTGTAGCAACTGCTCTGAAAGGAACCACATTAGAAGGTCCTAGAGAGAGTGGAAGAAAATGTGAAATAAAACTCAAAATCATAAAAAAGCTTACTGGTCAAATAGAGACTAGTGGAACTATCGTCTTTCATCACCCTTTAGGTGCTGAACGGAACTCACCCCATTGCTCAATTTTTAACCAAACAACAGACAGGTCTATAAGGGGAATAATACCAGTAGTGAGGTATGCACACCATTCAAGATCAAGAGGACAAAGTTCAGAAGTGTTGAGAAAGGAGGAATGGAAACAGAAAACACAGGAGGAAGTAGGATATATGTATAAGGAAAGGTGTGTATCAGGATTATATCCTTTCACCAAGCTTTATTTAATCTGTATGCTGAGTAAATACTCCAAGAAGTTGGATTATATGAAGAATTTGCTATCATGTTGAGAGGAAGGCTCATTAACAACTTGCTATATGCAGACGACACAATCTTGCTTGCTGAAAGCGAAGAAGATTTAAAGTACTTGCTGATGAAGATCAAAGAAATCAGCCTTCAGTAAGGATTACAACTCAATGGAAAAAAAAAAAAAATCCTTGCAAATGGACCAACAAAAAACATCAGGATAAATGGAGAAAAGATGGAAGTTATCAAGGATTTCAATTTACTTGGATCCACAATCAATACTTCAGAAAGCAGCAGTCAAGAAATCAAGTGACATATTGTATTGGGCAGATCTGCTGCAAAAGACCTCTTTAGAGTGTTAAAAAACAAAGATGCTACTTTAAGGACTAAGGTGCACCTGGCCCAAGATGGTACTTTTCAATCACCTCATATGCATGTGAATACTGGGTACTCATTTTTTATGAAAACCTGACAAGAATCAATGCAT
The DNA here is from genome assembly GCF_000296735.1 of Chrysochloris asiatica. Lineage (NCBI taxonomy): Eukaryota > Metazoa > Chordata > Mammalia > Afrosoricida > Chrysochloridae > Chrysochloris > Chrysochloris asiatica. The sequence goes on from NW_006408629.1 coordinate 9,618,879, forward strand.
CTGAATTATGGTGTTGGTGAAGAATACTGAAACTACCATGGACTACCATGTTGTGGTTAGGGGACATCTAGTTGGTTCCAACTCACGGCATCTCTGCACAGGGTTTTCAAGCAGCAACTAGCAGGTTTGAAGCGCCAACCTTGCAGTTAGCAGTCTAGAGCTTATCCTACAGCACCACACCAGGACTCCAATGGACTACCTTAAGGACAAACCAATCTGTCTCAGAAGTGCAGTCAGAAAGCTTCTTAAGCAAGGATAGCAAGACTTCATCTCACTTATTGTGAACATGTAGTTAGGAGGGACCAGTCCCTGGAAAAGACCATTATGCTGGGTAAAGCAGAGTGTCAGAAAAATAAAGGAAGAGCCTAACGAGATGGACTCACACAGTGACTACAACTAGGATCTCAAACGTAAAAACAAGTGTGAGGATGGCACAGGACCAGGCAGTGTTTCATTCTGCTGTGTATAACTGCAAATGCGCAAGACTCAACAGTAACAACAACATCAACAACAAAAGAGTAAAGCAGGCTCCAAAAATAACTAGAAACCACTGAATAAAGCAATATCAAAACTACAAAATATCCAAGGAATTAAAAATATGGTAGATAATATTCTGTTGAATCTCTAGAATCACCCTAGCGGTCTATTCCACAAGTCCAGATAAAACAAACAAGAGGTTCTGATGGTGTTATAAGACTCGGATGTTATGAATACTTTATAGCTTATCAGTTAAGATTGTGAGTTTCTTTTTGTCTATATAGGTCTAAGTTCAAGTCCCTATTCCACATTTCACTAACTGTGTGAATTTAAAATGAGGATACTAATAGCTTACGCATATCACTCATGGGTTTACTGTAAAATGTAAAGGAGATAATATACCTAAGTGCTTGGCATAGGCCTCACTTGTCGTAAGAGCTCAAAATTGTTCACTACTACTATTCTGTAGGGTTTTTCCCCACAGATGCAGAGCTCTGACAATGACTGATACATCTACTGACTGATAGAATGCAGGCCAAATCTACCATGTTGTTGTGGTTGTTAAGTTCTGTTGAGTCGGTTCCAACTCCTAGAGACCCTGGTATGGGATTTCCAATGAGTGCATGGTGGGTTTGAACTACCAACCGTGCAGTTAGCAATCCAGTTCTTATCCAATTGTGCCCAGGACTCCAATCTACCATACAATCATGTTATAAAGTAACTGCTTTACAGAGAATGAAGCTGAAGAAATTAGTAACACTGAGAAGTGTTACCAAAAGAGTTGTGCAACCCATTTCTATAGCTAATTTTTAAGAAAAATGCAAAAGGCTGTAACCTTGCTATAGTTTAAATGCAATCACCTCTGGAAATAGAGTGCTATAATTAATCATGGACCTCAGAAAGATGAACACACAGCTGTCCTTCAAAGAACAGCACGTAAAGTATGTGCTGAGGGTTAACAAGTACAGATTACAGAGACTTACTGAGGATGAAGACGAATGCTGATCTCTAGGACAAAAGCCATTCACTCCTTGTGTATCATCTGTAGGACAAATCTAAGAACAAAAAATAAACACATTATTCTCATCTTCATAGAAAACACTCATAATTCTTCTTAGAAGAGTAAGTATGATGAAAAAATAAATACAAGTATGATGGACAAACATTCATGAAACTAAGCCTATCATTCCACTAGTAATGACACATAAAAGCATATTCACAAATAACACTATATACACAATTGTACAATAAAGATGGAGAGAGGGAGTCTACAAGTAGATTCATGTATAGACAGATACACAGGCTGAATGGATGTGGGAAGGAGAATGAAAGTACATCCATGAATATATATAGATTTAGCAGGGGATATTTGTGTATGTATGGAGCTCTGGTTGCATAGTGGTTACGAATCGGACTGCGAACCTTAAGGTCAGCGGTTCGAAACTATCAGCTGCTCCGCGGGAGAAAGATGAGGCTTTCTACTCCCGTAAAGATTTACACCCTCGGAAACCCTGTGGTCGCTATGGGTCGGAACCGACTCGACGGCACTTAACAACAACAACAATTTGTGTATGTGCATTTATCTTTGCTGAACATATAGCCATGAATGTGGTGGAGCAAACAGGAGACATAGTTGTTAAAATTTCTTCGGTATAACTAAACTTGAGGGAATGAGTTGGTGGGCCTGGGGAATAGCATTTATGCAAGGGCAAAGTTCAGAAGGGTTAGGAAAGAAGACCAAAACCAGGAAACACAGGAAGTGGGATACGTGAAGTTACACTGTGGGGATTGTAATCAACTACATGAAACAAAAAATGTGTATGAATTGTTGAATGAACAACTAATCTGCTCTGTAATCTTTCACTCAATTCACAATAAAAAGTTAAAAATAATCATACTCACACTTGCAATACTATTCCACAGGTCCTCATTTTTTGTGTTTTTATAGCTATACTTCTGTAGATATTGTACAATGCCATTTTTAAATGCTTCAGCACCAAGATATTCTCTTACCATATTCAAAATACAAGCTCCCTGAAAAGATAGTATGAGGTAACTGTTACCTATATTTGGTCACAATTCAATCTACCTTCCCGCTTTAAGAACAATTATTTCATAATGCAACTATAGTAACATATGTAACAATCTTTGGATCTGCCTAGACCAGGGATGGGGAACCTTTTTTCTTCGAAAATTTATAACATCATTCATAGGCCATACAAAATTATCAACTGAAAAATTAGCCTGCTATATCTGGTGTGGTGCTGTGAGTTAGTGCTTTGGACTGCAAGGTAGGTTTGAATGGTAAGATTGTTGTTTCAAGCTCATCAGCCGCTCCTCGGAAACTCTATGAGTTGGAACTGACTCAACAGCACTTAACAACAACAATAACAATATTTGGTTAAACATTTAATTAAATCACCCCTAACGAGATGGCTGGAACTGTGGTTGCCTTAGCAGGCCGAGAACAAATGATTTCATGGGCCTTATACAGCTCTGGTAGCGTAGTGGTTACGAATTGGGCTGCGAACCGCAAGGTCAGCAGTTCAGAACTACCAGCTGCTCAGCGGGAGAAAGAAGAGGCTTTCTGCTCCCATAAAGATTACCAGCCTCGGAAACCCTGTGCAGGGTCCCTATGAGTCGGAACCGACTCGACGGCACATAACAGCAACAATACAACTCTAAAGGAGCTTTGCATAAAAGTGTCGTGGTTACGAGTCAGGCTGCTAATCTCAAGATCGGCAGTTCAAAACTACCAGGTGTTCCGCAGGAAAAAGATGAGGCGTTCTGCTTCTGTAAAAATTTACAGCCTCAGAAGTCCTATACAGAGTCACTATGATTCGGAACCGACTCCACGGCACACCACCACAACCATACAGCTCAAGGGCTGGATGTTCCCCACCCCTGCTGTAGACCAAGAGTCACAAATTCAAGTGCCAGCAGAAACTAGACAGGTGATGTAAACAAGGGAAATAGTTCAAGTGTAAGGAAACACTCTTTTGCACTTCCCCCGCACCCCTACCCCCGTACTTTTAACGGAAACAGGAGAGTAAAAATAGTTAACTTTCTGTTTGCTACTAGAAAAATAACAAGCAAGCAGAATGATCAGTGGAAACAATTCTCAGCCTCAATGAGTGGAAGACAACAGAAACAGTCGAGAATGGGAGGGTTCTGGAAGAAGAACAGACCACTGATCTTTATAAAGAAGGAGTCACAGCAGAGCTCTGCCCAATGTCACCAAGAAAAATTCAGGCCCAGGGCCAAAATTCTCTCCTTTTGTTTTTAAGAGAAACAAGAAATCTGGACTTTTGCATAAAAGTTCCCAATTACTACACGTTGGCAACAATTTCCAACTCTGTTATTAAACACACTGTGCAGTTCAACATATAGACCAGTCTGAAGCACTGAGGGGAAAACAAAACAGGGCAGCAATTATTATCTGGGACATAGTTGACGCTCAATAGCTATTTGCTGATTAATGAATAAAAGGAACAACTGCTTTAGGGTATGACTATTACCTGCATTACCTATTTAGGATAGAGTTAATGAATAATATATCATAATGAACATAATACAACCTTTATAATTATAAGCTGAATAGCAAATTAGGCTCCAAATAATTAAATCTAGTTTGCATGAGTTAGAATAGAAGGCATTCAATTTTGGTTGTTCCTACGTAGGAAAAGCTACCCACAGCATATAACTTCTCCACCCCAGTATTTGTAACTCTGATGTCCAAACTGTGCACATCATCTCTTTATACCTTTTCATAAGAAACATCATCAAACATCTCCCGAATCTGAGCAGGATTTTCCACAGGTGTGGACACAGGGTGTGAGGAATTCAATGCATCTACTTCCATTGCGCTAAAACATTTGTCCAAGAAATGATCTTCCTATTGAGTTTGAAAATAGAAAAGAAATGAAAGCACCATTTATGCTCTAGACCAAAAATATGAAAGAAGGAAGGTTGATTCTTGATCACACATTTATACATTAAATTTCTGGACCAACTGGTTGCATATTTCTAAAGATAATGAAGTAAAATAGAATTACTATTTTCTAAAGAGCAAGAAACAATGATTTTAGGGAAACATTTTACATTTGGTTCATCTGCAATAGTTACCATTTTTAGAATAAAAATTCCTACGACTTAAAAATAAAACCATTACATGTATACCCAAATAGTCCAAACAGCAAGGTATTTCAAGATTTCCTATCTTTATTTATATTATTCTTAAGCAAATAAATTTAGCTTTAATACCAACATAATGAACGAAGAAAAAAATAGAGAGAAACCAATCCCAGCCACTGACAGATTTATTTGAGCACATCAATGCAAGAGAATAATCCATGTCCATGATTATTTTTATTGTTGAAGATTATATGGAGACGTAGGAAAATATTTATGATCCACTGTACTATAAGGATAATGTGAATGTTATAGTTAAAGTGATATATAACTAACTTACGTGTACAGGAAGATGGAAACAGGAAATGAGTATATGAAAATAAGTCTTGAAGTAGGGGGGATGGATTGTCTTTTCACATAAATTCAGTCCTTTTAGTTTTGCTATCTGTGATTTTTACAATTGAGTTTTACAAGCAACAATAGCAATTCAAAACACTAAATTTTGTAACGGCGTCTAGGTTCATATGCAGTCAAATTTGCAGTCAATTTAAACATCATCCATTTGATTTAACAATATCCTACTGAAATAATAGTGATCTGTACCTAATATTTAAGCAATGAGCAGTCAGTCCATAGGTTGAGGAAATGATACAGAACAAGCAGGCTATTCTTCTATTTTAACGAAGGACAAAACTTAAGATTTAATTTTATAAAACAATTGTAGAAGCACAACCAGTCTGAAATAAATCTTTATAATAAATTTCAAAAACTCACTATCATTTTTGAAACATATCTAAACTTCCTTGTACCAGAGTTCTGGTGTGGTGCTGTGGGTTAATGCGCTGGACTGCAAAGTCATTTGAACCACAAGGTTGGCAGTTCAAGTTAACCTGCCGTTATTTGGAAACCCTATACAGAGTTGCTATGAATAAGAAACAACTCAGACAGAACTGACTAGACGGCACTTAACAACAGCAACATGAACTGTATAAGGAGCCTTGGTAGCATGGTAGATTATGAGCTGAACTTGTAACCACAGTTCAAATCTACCAGTCTGTGGTTACAAGCTCAGCTCATCATCTACCATGTTACGGAGGCTCCTTATACAGTTCATGTTGCTGTTGTTATGTGCCGTCTAGTCAGTTCTGACTGAGTTCGTTCTGATTCATAGCAACTCTGTATAGAAGAAAGATGAGGCTTGCTGCTTCCATAAAGATTTACAGCCTCAGAATCCCTATGCAGCTTGCTATGAGTCAGAACCAACTCAATGGCACACAACCACCACCACCATGAACTGTCTGTGGAAGAAAGACCAGGCTATCTGCTTCTACAAAGAATTACAGCCTCAGAAGCCCTCTACAAGGTTACTATAAATGGAACCAGCCTGATGGCACTTAATAACAACCAGGACTCCTGATGTGGTACTGTAGGATTAGCACTGGACTGTGAACCACAAGGACACCTGTTCAAACCCACCAGCTGCTCTTTGGAAGCCCTATACAGCGTTGCTATGAGTTGGAACTGACTTTACAGCACTTAAGAGCAGCAACTGCAACAACAACAACAACAACAACAACATTAACTCTAAAATAAAAACTTAGTACGTATTTTCTGGTAACATTGAATAAAACAACAGATTAGCTTTAACTGTAAATAAATTAAAGATTTCTTACAACTTTCAACTCTGGATGGGTCACCCTGACAGACACATATTCCATAAACTTGGCAAATCCTTCATTCAGCCAAAGATCATTCCACCATTCCATGGTGACCAGGTTCCCAAACCACTGAAAGGAAAACATTACTCTCATTACTCATGCAAGTCTATGGAGACTAGACTGTCTACATAGTCATAAACGTAAGGTCTTCAGAGGGAAGTATGTTTTAGATGTCTACTGTCAAATTTATGAAAGCCAATATATATTTATGTTGTTGTTGTTGTTAAGTGCTATCAAGTAGGGTCTGATCCATAGCAACCCATAGAGGGTTTCCAAGGAGCAGCTAGTGGGTTTGAACTGTTGAACCTGTGGTTTGCAATCCAGTGCTGATCCTACAGTGCCAACATATATTTACAGTACTGTTTTGTTAAAGTTCAAAGAAAAGTCCTTTAATGTACATTATAAGGGACTCCTGGTATGGCCTGTGAGATAATGCGCTGGACCAAAAAGTCAGTTTGAACCGCAGGGTTGGTGGTTCGAACTCACCAGTCGCTCCTCAGAAACCTTATATACAGGGTCACTATGAGTCGGAACTGACTTGAGAGCACTTAACAATATACATCATAAAACATGAAACCTAAATTTATTAAAGGAATAATTTTTCCTATGAGAAAAACAACAAAATAAAAATGATTAATACAGTGCCTGAAAATCCTCACATGTTCCATAAAAGGACTACAGGCAGCCCCCTGGTTATGAATGAGATCTGCTTCTAACTGTGTCTATAAGTGGAATTTGTAGGTGAGTCAGAACAAGGGCATACTATTCTTATTTAGCCTTTCTCTACTGCAAAAAACAAAAAAACAAAAAAAACACCCTTTTCAATAATTTTAAAGCTGCACATGTAGCAACCGAAGGTGATTGTGATAAAGAATTTCTTCTAAGTGCTAGTTCAAGCATTTCTAAATGAGGGTAAATTTATGTAATGTTAAAGAGCCATTTGGAGTTATCTGTAAGTCTGACATTTGTAACTTGGGCTGCCTGTAGAAATGCAGTTTCAAAACCCATTTTTAAAAAGTACGATTGAGTATCTATACCTGGTGGGCAAGTTCGTGGGACACAGTCATTGTGATGCCAAGCTTACTTGATGCAGAAGACTTTTCCACATCAAACAATAAAGCTGACTCTCTATACGTTGTCAATCCCCAGTTTTCCATAGCACCAGACTGAAAGTCAGGAATAGCAGCAAGATCTTGGAAAAGAAGAACAAAATTACATTACCAAACTCAGAATGGATGGGCTGAGGACTAAGAGAAAAGCAAAGCTGCCACTGTTGTTGTTGTTGTTGTTAAGTGCTGTTGAGTACATTCCAACCCTTAGCAACCCTGTATAGGGTTTCCGAGGAGCATCTGGTGAGCTTGAACCACCAACCTTGCAGTTCAAACAGCTTTGCAGTCTGGCACATTAACCCACAGCGCCACACCAGGACTCCAAGGTGCCACTGTATAATCATGGAATTCTAGACTGGAAGAACCAAAGCTCCCCTTAGATGATGGAGAAAAAGACCTCCATGGCTCATTCAGTCACTTTGCTGCTGTGAGATGAAGCCAGACTTGGGTTGCAGGTATCCTTACTGACTGTTTCTAACTTTCAGGCAAGGAGTTTAAAAACTGAATAATCTTAACAAATGCCTCAACAATTTATCTGTTTTGTATGCTGCAGACCCACATACACCTAAAAACCCAAATATAATCATTTTAAGGGCTTGTGTAAGAAAGGAAATGCAGATTCTGTAATCTTAATATATTTTTCATTCAACAAATTATGTTGAGCACCCTCTATATTCCTACCAAGCATGTGTCAATAACGAAAAAATAATGCATCTTTTGCCCTCTGTTCCTAAAAGTCCCCACTAATCTCGCAGGGTTTATCTTTCAAGTCAGAAAGCAAAATTGCCCCCATGCCATGTGCCTCAGGAGCTTGTTTTACTATCTGCTTTTACTGTCTATGGAAGTTCATTGCATTGATTGCAGTGAGGAGATCCTCAGAGAATAGACTTGATGTGTGTCATTTGCTGAAGTTTTGAAGACTTGGAAGGCTGCTACAATTAACCATGGAGATGCCAATTCTGAGGAGATAATCTATAATTCACGTCATGAAGTACCACAACTTCTAGGATCTGGGCAAAATCTCTACCTTGTTTAGGTAAAGGATATGGAATGTTGAAATAATCCTCATAAAATTCTAGAAGAGTCACTGCAGCATCCAGTGCATAATCAGCTTGATTGATCTTGTCTGGCACTGCATATACAGAAACCTGAAGAGAGAAACAAAAGAGATATTTAAATACCATAGCAGCTATGAGAAGACATTCCCAGCATTAGACAGAGGGACAGGTTTACAAATATTAAAAAGTACATCCAGAGCTCCATTTCCTGTACCAATCCTCATGGAAACAGAGCAATGATTCTTCTGAAAACAATTACAACTGCTTGATAACATATACAGAAAATATCTTCTAAAATATTTACATGAATTGCAAAAAGAAAGACTTCGAGGCCTAAACACATCCAAGCAAGTGCTTGATAATATGTACAGAAAATGTTTTCTAAAATCTTTTCATGAGGCGGCAAAAATAAAAAGAAGGTAATTTAGAGGCCAAAACAAAATGACAGTGGATTACTGTTTGGCTTCATTCCCACAGCCAGAAATCTCCTGTTCAGGTAGTTAGTGACATTCACTTCCAAACTGAAGAACACTATAGCCAGAAAGAACCTCAGAACCACTACAAGGTCTACTCAAACTTCTAAATTTTACAGAAGTGTAAACTAAGCTCAGAGGGAGCAGACCCACAGTCAGAGGGTAGGCTGGTTAGTAGTGGAGCCATGCCTCTGATCCAGCTGAGGCCAGGGTTCTGTTAGAGAACAGCAGGGTAAAACAAGAGTCTCAGTGACAGTAAGGTGACCATCCATCCCACTTTGACCAAGACTGAAGGGGTTGCCAGGAAGGGATACTTTTCAGTTTTAAAATCAAGACAAATTGGTCAATCTATGTGACAATCACAAGTTCACCTTGACTCCGCTCTTGGTCATCTTGCTGATGGACTTAAAATCTGAAACAATGAAGGCCACCAGGTAGGTACTCATCTTCACAGTGACATCAAAATGGTCTTCTATGAGTCCTTCAGCAATTGTCACAGATTTCACCTGAAATTAGAAAAACTCAAAATATCAAATAATTGATTGAGAACACTTTATAAAGAGAAATTTCCTAACTATCAGACATGCATTGCAAGTATATGGCACGATATTTATAAAATCATTTGAAATTTTTCTCTTTTCAGTATCTATGGCTGCTATTAAAATCAAATTATTCAATTTATTTGAGATATAATTCATACACTATAAAACACACTGCTTTAAAGTATACAATTCAGTGGTTTTTAGTATATTCACAAAGTTGTACAACCATCACTGTTCAATTTCTTTTAAGTATTCTAGATAATTACAAATTGACTCATAGTTTATGTATGTGAATCAAAACAAAGCAAAGCTGAGCTGATCTGTTTTGCCAAGATGTGGTCTACTTGACTAGAGACGTAGACATAGGTATGAGAATTATCTGCAAATGCAGATCAAGTTTGTATTATAAACTGGGCTAATATAGAGCCCTGTAGAACCTAAAAAGGGCTTCTATTGTCCTGTAAGATTAAAACCAACTCATGCCTGTGCCTAACCCTGCAAAGTCTCTTCCTAACTGATTTATTTATTTTGCAATCAGCTTGTAAGTGCAATCAGGGAGTAGCCTTGCAGGGTGAGGTGGGAGTGACAGAGGAATTGCCTAGGGGGCCTGTTCCCAAAGGATAGAAAATCTAATATCTCAACAGATGCAAAGCACTGTAGAACTACCACGGAATAAAATCAGTCAAACCTAGTTTGGCAAAAACAGGCTACTAGGCATTTTTCTTGTAATCTCATTCCCACCCCTCTTCCTATGTCTTCCTCCCTCTTCTTAATTCTCACCAGCTATGGTAACTGCTTGTCATTCTACTGTGACTGATGATTAGCCTAGGTTTGCTCTTGAAGGACCCCAAATTATCTCTTCTTTTTAAATGTCTTCTCCCAACCCATAGGAATCCTTAGGTGGTACAAACAGTTAAAGGGTATGATTATTAGGCATGAGGTTGTTAGTTTGACCCACCCACAGATGCCTCAGAAGACAAGCTTGGTATTCTGCTTCCAAAAGGTCACAGCCTTGAAAATCCTATAGAGAAGTTCTCCTTTGCAAACATGGGGTTGCCATGAGTTGGAATCAAGTGCAGGCAACTACAAGAATCCACTCCCAACCAAAATTTCTATCCCTGAAATTGTGCTAAAGTCAACAAATTTTAACAAGAGATTAAGCCAAATTTAAATGTGATTGATTTATTCAAATTTAACTATGATTAATTCCTGTCTAATACCCACACACTTAAGGAGCTCTGCTAGCGTTGTTGTTGTTGTTGTTAAGTGCTGTTGAGTCGGTTCCGACCCACAGCGACCCTGTACAGCGTTTCCGAGGGTGTAAATCTTTACGAGAGTAGAAAGCCTCATCTTTCTCCCACGGAGCGGCTGGTAGTTTCCAACCGCTGACCTTAAGGTTCGCAGCCCGATTCGTAACCACTACAGGCTAATTAAAAGCCAAATTGAAAATATTCAAATACTTAAATGCACAGAAAAAACTGGACTATACATTCAAGTATTAACAGATGTAATCCTTTGAGTTGAAGGAGCTCTGGTAGCGTAGTGGTTACGAATCGGGCTGCGAACCTTAAGGTCAGCGGTTCGAAACTACCAGCCGCTCCGCGGGAGAAAGATGAGGCTTTCTACTCCCGTAAGGATTTACACCCTCGGAAACCCTGTACAGGGTCGCTATGGGTCGGAACCGACTCGACGGCACTTAACAACAACAACAACATCCTTTGAGTTGAGTAGTAAAAATTTTTCCCCTTTATATATCTTTTTATAAAAAAAAATTTTCAAGTAAACAAGTGTTGCTTCTGTGATTGATAAAGCTAGCAGAAAATTTTATTTATAGCAAACAGCAAAACGTAGTAGTTATGAAGTGGGCTGCTAACATCAAGGTCAGAAGTTTGAAACTACCAGCCGTTTCATGGAAGAATGATGAGACATTCTGCTACCGTCAAGATTTACCGTCTCGGAAACCCTGTACAGGGTCGCTATGAGTCGAAACCGACTCCACGGCACACCACTACCACCACCCATACACTTTAATGATCCAATTTGCTTTGCCAGCCTCCATAAAGATCCTTTCAGACTCCATTTTCATTCCCCTCTGCAGCCTCTTTTTGGGAGGAAAGAAACACTTTTCCTTTCACTTAAATTGTGGATTGAAACAAAAGTATTGGTTGGAAATGAAAAGAAAGATTGGCAACTCTCTGTCCCGCAGTAAATCAGTCAGAATAGGCGGCCCTGATATGAATTACTGTAGTAATACAAACCTCAGCAAGTCAGCAGATTTTTCTTATGAATGAAAATACAGGACTTCAGGCTTACCAAAGGCATATTGGAGATGGCAAGTTGTCCTGGTTCCCTTCTGATCTTGATAGAGAAACTTGCTTTCAGGGCAGGTTCATCAAAGCAAGGAAAGGCCATTCGAGCTGCAGTAGGTTCAAACTGGGTTGATGCAAGTACCCTGAAATGGTAGCCCGTGAAATAAAAATATAGAATGAAGTACCCAACCCACTGCCTTAGAGTCAATTCAGACTCAGTGACTAAGGCACGGTTAGTGGGTTTAAATACAATTCAATGTTTATCTCGTTGTTGTTGTTGTTCTTAGGTGCCATCAAGTCAGTATTGACTCATAGCGACCCTATGTACAACATAAAGAAACACTGCCCAGTTACATTACAATAAAGTCATTAAAATGTTGATGCATATCGATAGTCATCAACATGAACTATCTTCCCAACATATTAAGCAAAAAAACCCTCTGAAAATCAGAATATCTTGCAATGTCATTTAAATAAAATAATATGTATGCATTTCCAGAGAGAAAAGTCTGGGAAGATGTTTCCGTAAAATAGTAGTGATTGTTCCCGGGTTTATGACTGGAATAAATTTTACTGGTTTTTTTCCATTCATTTTGGTAGCATATGGAAAATAATAAGGAATCAGAAAAGTAAGTTAATATAATCTACAAGCAAATAAACTTTAATTCTACAATTTATAATAAATGTGAATTAAGAAAGGCAGGAAGAAAAATTCTATCCATTTTCAGCTCTATAAAGAAGGTGCAAAAGTAAATAAAAGTTCAACAATAGAGGGAGTTTTAAAGGATGCTCCACCTGGAAAATTAAACTTAGAGGGGGCAGCAACTGAAACTTAAAAAGAAAAACAGAAAAGAATTACCTGACTTCTCCTTCCTTGGTTCTGTAGGTGCTTTTATAAAAGCCATGGAAACTCTCAGAAAGATTGCCAGTGTAGTCAAGGACAACTGTGTAAGGTACCCCAACAAGGAGGGGTTCGGGGGCCAAAAGAGCGATTTGTTCATGAGGTAAGTATTCCAGGACCCTCAGGGAATCTTCAAACTGCTGCTCTCCAGCCCCTTTCCTGAGAGTCGCCTTAGATATCTGCAGATGGTAACTATGCAAGACAATGGAACTGGTTGGCTGGCTAACTGTGATTTCTACCTCTGTGGTGCCCCAGAAAGTCAGAGTGGTGAGATTTACATGGATCATGAGATCATAATGAACTGGGATGACATGCTCAGGAAGTCGCATTTTATTCCAAGGAAATGGTGCCCCGTTGCTAGCTTTTGGAGCTGTAGTTTCAATTCTCTGGCACCAGGAAAGAGTTGACACAATTAATAAAGTCACCAGTGAGGAAAACAGAAATGACATGGTTGCAATGGGCCATTGAAGAGATGGAGATGCCATCTTTTTCTTGCTCAAAATACCTAGTGGAATATTTAAAAGGAAAAAAAAAAATTAAAACATTGCTGATATAGCTTTATTTCAGAATTTATCCATATGTAGCACTGTAGGATAAGCACTGGACTGCTAGCCATAAGATCAGAGGTTCAAGCCCACCAGCCACTCCTTAGAAACCATATACAGAGTTACCATGCGTCAGAACGAACTCAACGACATTTAACAACAATTAAGTGTGGCAATGTAGAATACGCACAGGACTGCAAGGTCGGATTGAACTGTAAGGTCGATGGTTCAAACTCACCAGTTGCTCCTCAGAAACCCTGTACAGGGTCACTAAGAATTGAAATCAACTCAATGGCAATTGACAAACTAACAACAATTAATATAGAAGAAGGAGTCCTGGTGTGGCCTGTGGGCCAATGTGCTGGACTGCAAAGTCAGTTTGAACCACAGGTTGGCGGTTTAAGCTCAACAGCTGTTCCTTCGAAACGCTATATAGGGTCACAATGGGTCAGAACTGATTCAATAGCACTTAACAACAATAACAACAGTACAGATTTAAAATTTCCCTAAATACTAGGTCTTTTCCTAAAAGCAAAGTTACTTTCCTTATATTCTAGATTCATAGAAGAAAGTTATGGTAGGAACAATCATTTGTTGTTGCTATTGTTAGCTGCCCTTGAATCATGGTGAGTCCATGCATACTAGACGGGAAGGAAGGCCGGTTTTAGGTCATCCACATGAATCACTGCAGATTGTGATGCACAGAATTTTCACAGCCCTTTCGTCCTAGTTTATCTTAGTCTAGAAGCTTCCCTGAAACCTGTTCAGAATCATAGCACAGCACAGCCATCACTGACAGCCAAGTGGCGGCTGCACATAAGGTTCATTGGCCAGAAATCAAACCCAGGTAAGTTCAAAGTAACTGATTCTTTCAAACTCTTATCAGGTTACAAGTGTGGATCCCTCACACTGATATGGTTCATGAAATTTTCCATCAGTGGTTCTCAAGTCTGACTGTAATGTCACATGGAAAACTTTTTTGAAAACTATCGATGTCTACACCCCTATTGAGAATGAATAAGTTGGAGATGAGGTCAAGGCATCCAACTAACAAAAAAATCCCATACATTTTATTAAGGAGTCAGCATGGAAAACCTCTTACATAATTCTTATCACCATGAGTTGGAATGGGTTTGATTTCGGTTTAACCCTGGTCTTATCTTTTGAATCTCAGGTGGTAGGACACTATTTCAAGGTAGTAACTGATGTGCTCTCTCCAGCCCCCTCACTCTCCATTCTGCCCCCTTCCCAAACACACAATTAAAACTATTTATAGCCACCTACCAAGTGGATCTGGAAGGTAAACAGAACCAACACTAATCCAGTAGAAACAGTCAACCACTGAGACACAGTAATTCCCATTTCAAAGGCACCATACAGATTAGGCAGAAAGAGATCTGAACAGGAAAAACAGGCTTTGTTTCACTTGTTTTATTTTCTCTAGAAACCAACTCAAGAATGTTTCTAGTTACAGAGGAGTAGAGCAATTTGTTTAAGAATAAAAGTTAAATACCAGTATGGTAAGGAGTTCCTGCCCTACCTCTTCAGGCAGAATTTCAAGGCAGGGCGCAGAATATAAGAGCTTTGTCCTGAAGATCAGGGATCTAAGAGTAAATGGATCCCTGGTGCGATTCCGTCCTGCGTGGCTGTTTTCAGTAGCAGCAACCCAGTTATCTCCACCCTTCTTCTCTATCACCTAAGTGCGCACCATCACCCCATGGAGGATTCAATGGATATGGACATGAGCCCCCTGAGGCCCCAAAACTATCTGTTCGGTTGTGAACTAAAAGCCGATAAAGATTATCACTTTAAGGTGGATAATGATGAAAATGAGCACCAGTTATCATTAAGAACGGTCAGTTTAGGAGCTGGTGCC
>NW_006408629.1:9635057-9642381 GCF_000296735.1 Chrysochloris asiatica
TAAAACTTACACACAAAAAAAAAAAAAAAAGAGTAAATGGAACCTGTGTTCTATTGGGTGTGATCAGTATCCAAGATAGTACAGTGCAGTGGAGGTGGCAGGTCCAGACGTGTGAGGACTCTGAAAATCCCTGAGAATTATTCACCAGCCCAGAAGATCTAAAAGTTCCAACTGGTTCCCAGCTGACAGCAAAGCCTTGGAGCTGCTGAGGGGTCTATGGTGAGACCCCACATTAAGACTTTGTAGAGCTGAGTTCACCAGGTGGTCAAAGAGAACATGGCTATGTCTCAAGGACAATACTGTGCCAGGAAACCAAAATGGGGCATGTAATTACAGCAGCATAAATGTCAGAATTTATTAACCCACAAATAATGATGTGAATGCCATAAGGCTTTAATGAAAGAAAAAATTACTTGCCTTGTATTATTGATTTAACTAGTAGACTTGAGTTTTATTATTAGCAACAGTAATTTTGTGCTCCACTAAATTTTGTTCTCCTTTGAATCCTTGACAGAATTCTATTTAGAACTTGTAACAATTTACTCAAAGGATTTTGTTTATATGTCTATTTCACTTTACTAAATTTTAAGCAGCCCAAGGCAGGGACTATGCCTTACTGGAATGCTACATGGTGGATATTCACTAAATGTTTGAGATTGAAGGATTAAAATGAAGTCACTTCCTCTAAACCACCAAAATATGCAATTTCCCAAAAGGAGTCCTCAACAGATTCCATCCATCTCAGACATCTTGGCCAGACAGTCGTGACATATCTGGCAACATGGGATGTAAGGCTTCAGTCTTATAGCCCACGAAGCCTTATATCCATCCTAGGACCCAACTATAGATTTTGGTAGTTTGCAAAATGTGCCAAATAATTTTCTCCCTGCACATCTCTGCTCAAAGTTTCCTTCCACTTCAGCAACTTTCTCCTATCTTTTAAGAACCAACTTTAATGAAACATCCTGGGTAACCCTTCCCTGTAAATTCCAGGAACAAATGACTTCTTTTGCAAATCAGAACACTTTCTTAGTTCCTCTCATGGTGTCTTACTATGCACTTGTAACATTATAAACTCTCTCTTAGGATACTGATGCACTTGTAACATTATAAACTCCTTGAAAACAAGAATAGCATATGTATCTCTGTATTTCACATAACATTTAGAAATGCATCATGTATTTATGAGGGAATTGATATAAACTCTGTGAGTTAATTAAAGATTCTACCAATGATTGTTCTCTCGTTAAACCCCAACTATTGGCTTAACTATAGGCTTCAGCTAAGATTCTGTGATCATATTCCAGTGTGTTTGGCTCTTCCTCTTAAAAAATAGCTCTTTTTGGCTGAGTTTACTTCTAATAATAAGTGCTCTATTTTTAATACACAACATTTCATGGTTCTGGAAGGGTTTATAGAGTCAGTTTTTATTAACAATTCTCTAAAAGAGATGCCACTCAAAGGAAGGCTCTTAAAAATAGTAGTCTGTTTACTATAAGAAGTCGCTTCCCAAAAAGAGTACAAATGTTTTTGAGGTTAATCTCCACAAGCATATAAAAGGATAGAAAACAAGAAAGGAAAAGAACTAGTATTTAGCAAGCTCCTACTAAGTGTTAAGCATTGTTTCAGACACTTTACACACATTATCTTTCTCCAACAACTTATTAGTTCCACTCTGAGGTGAGGAAACTGAAGCAAAAATACTCCTGTAATTTAGCCAAATTTACAATTAGTTGAAATGGAATCCAGATCTCCTTTCGTTTACTTCTTCCACAAATTCTGGTTTTACTTTCTAATTTCCTATGTGACCCTGTACTCATTTCTCCTGATTATGAAGTCTCACAATGTTTTATTTAATAACACAAGTTAGTCTCTGTTATTTTTCTACATGTATGGTTCAAATAATATGTATAGTCATAGTATATGCATACATGTATTTTGTTGTTGTTAAGTGCTGTTGAGTTAGATGTATATAATTGTATACATCCAGAAAACTGGGTTTGAGTCCTTGCTCTGGTCACCTACTTTGTATACGTAATTTTCTTCATGTGTAGAGTGAGATATAATATCTTTATCACAGGGTTTTTATGAGAATTAAACGACTTTAAATATTTCCAGTCGATCATTCCAACAACCAGAATGTTCCCTGAAGGCAAGGATGGCTCGGACATATAAGGAGGAACCGGTCCCTGGTGAAGGGCATGCTGGATAAAGTGAAGGGTCAGTGAAAAAGAAGCCGACCCCCAATGAAATTGATTGACATCATTGCAGCAGCAATGGGCTTAAGCATAATAATAACTGTGAGGATGGCACAGGACCAGGCAGTGTTTCCTTCTGCCCAGGCACCTAATCACTGCCATGTGTCAGAGTCCACTTGATGGCAACGGATTCTTTTATGGTTTTAAACTTTTCTATCCAGGTAAAGGTCCACCTGAAAATGTGCTTCATGCCAGAATTCTGGATAAGTGTTAACTATGGCCAATTGTTTGGTTTTTTTATTATTATTATTATTACTGACCGTATCTTGAGTTGAAAGCAAATAATCTGAGCATTTAACAGAAAACAGAACATTCCTTTCTGAACCTGGCCTACACAAACAGGCTATACGTCCCCTTCCTCTTATGAAATTAATGTGGAGGTCCACTTGCAAATGAGGTGCCTTGAGAAAGCTCTGTTCAAACACTACGCTAGGGAGACCAAAAGTAATCTTATTCCAGTGTGTTTGGCTCTTCCTCTTAAAAAATAGCTCTTCTTGGCTGACTTTACTTTTAAGAGTACGTGCTCTATTTTTAATACACGGCCATTTCATGGTTCTGGCAGGTCTTAATAGAGGAAGATGGGAAATGGGGGAAGACAGTTCATTGGTAGCAAGAAATGAAGAAGCAGAGAGGAAACATTGATCCCTAGAGCACACGTGGACATCGATTGTGGAACAGCGTCCCAACTCTGATCCCAGTAGTTTTGCCCAAAGCTTCCTTAGTTTCTCCAGCAACTATCTGGTAGGTGCTCACCATCGTGGACAAAGGTCTAACCCGCGTCCCACTCCATTTGGCCCCACTGTGCAGCCAGGTTGGGGATGTGACTGGCAAGAATCCCACCTCATACCGGGCGCGGCAAAGACTCCCGTTGCGGGAAAGCGGCGTGGCGTAGCGCGTAGTGTGCAGGAAGCAGGCATTCCCAACCTACGCCCAAGGACCCGAAGAAGGCTAGCTCAGTGCAGACCCATCACCCTCTCCGCGAACTCGGACCCAGGCCTCTTCCCTCGGCCCCACCCCCACCCCGTACTTCTTTGCGACCTCACGTCCCTTTTCCTCCCCCAAGTCCTCGGCCCTTCCTGGCGGGCGCAGAACCACACCAAAACGCAGTCGCCTCCAGCCCGCAGCCCCTTTCCCAGCACGTGGTGGGGAAAGCTGGGAAGGGGCGCACTGGGGGTGTACCTGGGGGTCTGGGGCTGGAGTCAGCTTCGCCTCGAGCCGCCTTCACTGCCTTGTGGGCCAGGGAGAGCGAAAGTGAAAGTGCAGTCAGGAACAGGAACTGCTGGCGGGCCGCTAGGCCTCACTGCAGGTAGGGGGCACCTGCAGCGGGAGCCTGGGTCAGGAGAAGTGGGCAGGCAGAACGGTACAGGCATTCTTTCTCAACACAAATTTTTAAATGCGCGCTACAAGCAGACGAAGCTCCCGGGTCCAAATGCAGATGGATGAGGCGGGGAAAAGTAACCTCTTTGTGAACGTGAACTATTTCATGTTTATGTCTTTTCAAATACTTTGCGTCCGGTAAGTCAGTAATGGAACCGGAGCTTGGGGTATGCGACAGAAGGACGGAGGTCTCACAGGGGTTCCCGCAAGACTGAAGCACACTTTTCCACCAAGACTGGGCGGGCTACGGGTTCATTGGACTCAACGGGTGTCCATCATCTCCCAGGCTGAGCGTTATTGGCCCGCCTCAGAAAGAAACAGGAACCCAGAAAAACTAGCAGTCCAGAGGAGGAGAGTGGATTAAAGAGGCCTTCAGAATTCCCCGGCTAGCACCCTGGACATTGGATCCCACGGTTCTGGTTGCGTAGTGGTTACAAACAGAGCTGTTAACCTCAAGGTCGGCAGTTCGAAACGACCAGCCGTTCAGCGGGAGAAAGATGAGGCTTTCTGCTCCCGTAAAGACTTACAGCCTCGGAAACCCTATGCAGGGTCACTATGAGTTGGAACTGACCCCATGGTACTTAACAACATTAAAACGATTCCTCCTGTGTCCCCCAGACTATGTTGTTTGTTAAGTGCCGGTCAAATTGGTTCAGACTTATAGTGAGTCAGTATAGGGTTCCGAAAAGTGGCTGGTGACCTTGAACTACCAACGCTGCTGTTCTAACCGACCCCTTGTGGTCCAGCGCATTAACCCACAGCGCCACTTGCACGAGATGAAATGTCACACACACACAAATCTTTAAACACTTGAGGGTAGAGAAGCATTCAAAAAGTGAAAGCATTCAAACTCACCAAAATACAAGTTGGTGAGTGAAGCCTAGGCCCCGATAGTAAGGCTTCAGGTTGTTGTTGTTGTTGTTGTTGTTAAGATACCCTGTAGAGGGTTTCCCAAGAGCAGCTGGTGAGTTTGAACCAACCACCTTGCGGTTCAAACTGACCTTGCAGTCCAGTGCTTGTCCTGTAGCGCCACACCAGGCTTTCTAGGGATTCCCTTAGTGTCATACACGTTTTCTTTATTAAAAAAAAAAAAAAATCATTGACGGTCATGAAGAGAACAAGAGTGCACAAAACAGACTAGTTTGAGAAGGTTGGAGAAGGGGCCAGAGTGGAGCTGAAATGTCAGTAAGGAGAAAGCTTTGGTCAGCTGACAATCCTACCACCTGTTCTCTCACAAGCCTCATATTTAGACCCAGTTAACATGGGCGACGATTTCCTCTTCAAAGTACAAATGCACAATGAACATGGGGATAAGACAGAAATTGTCAGCAATCTCTTCTAGTTTCTGAGCATTTGTCAGTTCAGTACTCTGATGGTAATATGGGGGATACAGACCTTAGAGTGAGTGAGTACCTCAAATTTGAAGGAGTCCCGGTTGTAGAGTGTGTGAGATCAAAACTTAGCAAACTACCAAACACAGAATAGATGTTAGAAGGAAGGGACCGAGAGAGAAAGAGCATTGAGTATTATGGGTTACCTCCTAACTGTTAGCTATGGCGCTAAGCCTTACGCTTCTGTGTATCTGTGTATGTAAAACTTAATCCTATTCGCAGTCTTATTGGAAGATAGCTATCTGGCCAATCAGTTTGAAAAGATCCATATTGGTGTCCATGCCAAAGAAAAATGACCCAACAGAATGCAGAAATATTTAACAATTTCACATCGCAAGTAAAATTTTGCTGAAGATAATTTAAAAATGGTTGTAGCAGTACATGGACAGATTCAGAAGAGGATGTGAAAGCAGACAATAACAGAGAGACATTTACTTGTGTTTTAATGATTGTGCAAAGGCATTTGACTGTGTGCATCATGATAAATTATGGTTAATATTGAGAATAATGGAAATTCCAGAGTACTTAATTGTGCTTATGAGAAGCCTGTACCTAGACCAAGAGGCAGTTGTTCAAACAAAATGGGGAAACTGTGAGGTTTAAAATCAGCAAAGGTATGTGTCGGGGTTGTGCCCTTTCACTTACTCAATATGTATGCTGAGCAAATTCTAGAAGTTGGACTATATGAAGAAGAAATGCCATCAGGATCAGAGAAAGGCTCACTAACAACTTTTTATAGGCAGATGACACCACCTTAATTGTTGAACGTGAAGAGGACTTACTAATGAAATTCAGAGTCTTCAGTATGGATTATAATTCACTAATATGGACAATAATTCGTTAAAAAAATATAGCTACTTACTCACAACTGAGTAAACAGACAACATCATGATAAATGGAGAAAAGATTGAAGTTGTCAAGGATTTCACTATGCTTGGATCCACAATCAATGCTCATGAAATCGGCAGTTAAGAAACCAAATTATGTTATTCATTGGTCAAATCTGCTGCAAATGACCTTTTTAAAGTGATACAAAGCAAAGATATCACTTTAGGGACTAAGGTGTACATGAACCAATCCACAGTATTTTCAATTACCTCATATATACCTGAAAGCTGGGCAATGAATAAGAAAGATAGTAGAATAATTAATGCATTTGTATTATAGTATTGATGCAGATACTGAAAATACCATTGATCATATTTTCTTTACCTCAATGTAAAGAAAACAAAAATCCTCACCACTGGACCAATAAATAATATTTTGAAAAATGGAGAAAAGATTGAAGTTGTTAAAGACAACTGATCCACCATCAATACTCATGTAAGCAGCAGTCAAGAAATCAAATGATGTATTGAATTAGGCAAATTATTACACAAAACCTATTTAAAGTGTTCAAGAGCAAAGATGTCAGTTTGAGGACTAAAGTGCACCTGATCCAAGCCATGATATTTTCTGTAACTTCATATGCATGTTACATATTAGACAGTGAATAAAGAAAACCATAGAATTAAAATCTCCCATTATTATTATTATAGATATGTCTATTTCTTTCTTCAATTCTATTAGGGTTTGCTTTATATGTTTTGGGGCTCTTTCATTGGATATATAGTTATGTTATTTTGTTCAATTGACCCTTTAATCATGAGATAATGTCCATCTTTATCTCTTATGCTGGTTTTTGCCTTAAAATTTATTTTATCAGAGATTAGTATTGCCACTCTTGCTCATTTTTTATTACAATTAGCTTGGCATATTTTTTCCACCCTTTAACTTTTCATCTGTTTTTTGTCTTTGTGTGTAAGTTATGTCTCTTGCAGACAGCATATTGAAGGATCTTGTTTTCTTATTCAGTCTGCCACTCTCTGTCTCTTGACTGGTGCATTTAATCCTTCGACTTTCAGTGTAATTATTGATAGGCATGAATTAATTGTCATTATGTTTGTTTTTTGTGTGGTGCTACTGGTTTCTTTGTTCGGCATTCCTTCCTGTGCTATGTTCTTTCTTGTCAGTTTGTTTATAGTTTGAATGTTTCCATGGTCTTCTTGGCTTTTCATTTTCTTGGTATGTTATGAAGTATTAATTTTCTTTGAGGTTACCCTATATTCTATTAACTTTTTCCTCCATTTAAAACAGTGTATTTTATCCTGCAATCTACCTGCAATACCTGAGCTCCTCACTACCTGGATCTCTCTTCCAACCTTCTTTCACACTATAATTGTTTGGATCGTAGACTGACCTCCCAGGTCTTCTGAATTCGTTCTTGTTGTTTTGTTCTGTTCTGGACTCTTCTATCGA
>NW_006408629.1:9643340-9644889 GCF_000296735.1 Chrysochloris asiatica
CAATGAAAATTCTAGTTCTACCTCTAGATTTGATTATTTGATTCAGCTACTCTATCTTGTTTCTGGACATGAAATGAGATCTTCCATTGTTTGGGGGACATCTTCAATCATTAGATGCATTTTCAATAGTTAGATGAATGTATGTTGCTGTATTATTAAGCTTTCTGAGTACCTCCTGGTATATGTGATCAGGAGATAGGTTTCCTTTTTCACTTCTCGTATTATTCAACTGAGAGTAATTTTAGCAAGTGTTCGTTATCTATGTGGTGTACAGCAGCTGGTATTGGCTCTTGCCCGGATGGTGGGATTTTTATAGGGTGTAATTGTAGCTTGACTATATGTCTACAATTTCTGTCTCTTCTTGGATAATGTAGGGAGAGAAAGAGCCCACCCCAAAGTAGGAGGGTAACCCCCACAAAAAAATCATAGCAAAATAGTCCAGGTGTTTCTCCTAGTGGGAAGCAGTTCAGAACTGAGCAGATCTGTGTACAGTAGAACTCTCCAGGGGTGGAGGTGAGGGTGTCTGCTCAGTCAGGCACTCCCTCTAGTCTCCAGAGTGCACAGAGAAAGGAAGGAACATGAGCAGATAAAAGATTGTTCATCTCTGACAATCTGTCAGGCCTCTGCAATGGGATTTCTGCCCTGCTGCCATATTCGCTGCAACCCTCTCAAGATGGCTGTGCCCTCCTCAAAATGGCTGCTCCCTACGTTTGTGTGTAGTTCAGAGTTCCAGGACTGTCCTCTGTACATGCTATGTCCGGTGTTTTGTGCTATCACTGGAGGAGATCTTCTCAGCACCTCTCTTTAATCTGCCATCAAGCCATAGATTATCAGGAAGACCATAGAAGAATTGATACATTTGAGTTGTGGTGTTGTAGAAGAATATTTAAAGTACCATGGACTGCTAGAGGAACAAACAAACATGTGTTGAAAGAATTACAGCCAGAATGCTTCTTGGAAGTCAGATAGTGAGACTTCATCCCTCAAACATAGAACATCATGTCAGAAGGGACGGATCCCTGGAGAAGAATATCATGCTAGGTAAAGTAGTAGGTCAGTGAAGAAGAGTAAGACTCCATCAAGATGGATTGGCACAGTGACAGCAGCAGTGGGATCAACCTCAACAATGATCATGAGGATGGTGCAGGACTGGGCAGTGTTTAGTTCTGTTGTGCATAATGTCACTAAGAGTCTTGCCATCCTGACTTCTAAGGAGCATTCTGATTGGACTTCTTCCAAAACATATTTGTTTGTTCTTCTGGCAGTCCATGGCATTTTTAATATTCTCCCCCAACACCATAACTCAAATGCATCAATTCTTCTACCATTCCTTATTCATTATCCAAATTTCACATTCATATGAGTCTTTTGAAAATACCATGGTTTGAGTCAGGTGCACCTTAGTCCTCAAACTGACATCTTTGCTCTTGAACACTTTAAAGCGATCTTGTGCAGCAGATTTGCCTAGGCAATACATCATTTGATTTCTTGACTGCAGCTTCCATGAGTGTAGGTAGTGTATCCAAGCAAAATGAGTCTTTGACAACTT
>NW_006408629.1:9646571-9648409 GCF_000296735.1 Chrysochloris asiatica
TTGTCTGATCTCTTGACTGCTACTTCCATGAGTGTTGATAGTTGATCCAAGAAGAATGAAGTCCTTGACAACTTCAATCTTTTCTTCACTGATAAGAATGCTGTTTATTTTAGAGTAGTCCCTTATCAGATATAGCATTTCCAAAAATCTCCCCCAGTCTGTGGGTTTTGACTCTTTTGATGAAATCTTTTGATGCACAGAATTGTCTGGTTTTGAGGAGGTCCCGGTCATCTTTTTGCGTTCTGCTATTTGCATGTTTTCAGTTACGTTTGATAGTGTATTCATGCCATAAATCAGTGCCCCTATGATTGTCCTGATTTTTTCTTTTTAAAATCTTTAATTGTGAATTCAGTGAAGGTTTACAGAGCAGATCATCCGTTTTAAATTCAACGAATCATATAATTTGTTTCGTTATAATGATTGCAATCCCCTCCATGTACCATCAGTTAACAATATTTACCTATGTCTCCCCCACCTTCATCTTTTCTCTACCAACATCCCTCTTGTTGTCTACTGTCTGCCCTGTCAACCATATTAACGTGTATCTACCCTCTATCCCCTGAAAAATTTTCCTGCCTCCCCACCTGTAACAACCAGAGAACGTTTCTTTTATCAAGAAAAGCTTTTCCTAACATTTTACAACAGTGTTTTCATATGTTATTTGTCCTTCGGTGATTAATTTCACTCAGAATAATGTTCTCCAGGTTCATCTATATTGT
Source organism: Chrysochloris asiatica (assembly GCF_000296735.1). Taxonomy (NCBI): domain Eukaryota; kingdom Metazoa; phylum Chordata; class Mammalia; order Afrosoricida; family Chrysochloridae; genus Chrysochloris; species Chrysochloris asiatica. The sequence continues at coordinate 9,647,291 of NW_006408629.1, forward strand.
AAGTGTCCCTATTTTTTCACTGTTTTACATTTAGATCTTTAATGTGTATTGAATTCATTTATGTATATGATGTGAGATATGGGTGTTGTTTCATTTTTTTGAAAATGAATCTCTAGTTTTTCCAGCACCATTTGTTGAAAGACCTACCCTTTCCCCATTTTATGTGTTTTGGTCCTTTCTCAAAGATCAACTAACCATAAGTGAATGAATTTACTTCTGGATTCTCAGTTCCAAACCATTGATTCGCGTGTCTCTTGTTGTACTAGCACCGGCTGTTGTGATTACTGAGGCTGCGTAGTAGGTTTTGAGATTAATGAATGAGAGGCCTCCTATTTTGGTCTTCTTTTTCAGTAATGCTTTGCTTACCTGGGTCTCATTTCTTCCTGAGTAAAGTTGGTGGTTAGTTTTTCCATCTCTTTCAGAGAGCTGTTGGAACTGGACTGGAGTGGTGGAGTGGCATTATATTTGTAGGTTGCTTTGGATAATGTGGACATTTTCACAATGCTAAGTCTTCATATCTATGAGCATAGTTCATTTTTGCAGGTCTCTTTTCGCTTCTTACAGTAGCATTTTGTCATTTTCTTTATAGAGGTCTTTTGTTTCTCTGGTTAGATTTATTCCCGAGTATTTCACCATTTGGGTGGCTATAGCCAATGGTATGGTTTCCCTGGTTTCTCTTCCAGAGCTCTCTTTATTAGTTTAAGGAATCCAACTGATTTTTGTATATTGATCCTCTACCCTGTCACTTTACTGAATCTTTCAATGACTTTCATTCTCTTGCTGATTCTTTGGAATTTTCTAAGTAGAGGGTCTCTAATTGAGAGAGTTTTACTTTTCTTTGCTAATTTGAATGCCTTTAATTTCCCTTTCTTATCTTATAACTCTGGCTAAGATTTCCAGCACAATATTGTGAGAAAGGACATTTTTGTCTGGTTCTTGTGGTTTCAGTTTCTTTCCATTGAGAGTGACGTTGGTTTTGTATGTAGGCCGAATGGAGATAGCTTGAAGTGCACCGTTTTATATTTTTATGCACTGAACCTTAGCCATGTTTTCCTGGATCATTCTTTGGGGCTAAACTTAAAAAGATTTTGTCATTCAAATCCTGTGCAATATTTACAT
>NW_006408629.1:9650338-9655615 GCF_000296735.1 Chrysochloris asiatica
TGATCAATACATCTTGATTGAATGCTTGATCAATTTCAGATTGAAGAAGTTGGTAAAATTTTTCTAGTTCGTCCTCACTGGCTTTAGTGGTTGGTGCTAAATTTGAATAATAGTGGTATTAACTGGGTACCCTGTAGGAGCATGGATATTATCCTATCACAGGCAGCATTGTACCTCATGACTGATCTGGATATGTTCTTTTTAACAGTGAATGCAACACCATGCCTCTTGAATCTGTCATTCCCAGCATAGTAAACCATGTGGTTGTCAGATTCAAAATGGCCAATACCAGTCCATTTCAGCTCACTAATGCCTAAGATATCGATGTTTATGTGTTCCATTTCATTTTTGACAACTTCCTATTTTTCCACATTCATACTTCGTACATTGCATGTTCCAATTTTCAATGGATATTTACAGCAGTTTCTCTTCATTTTGAGTGGTGCCCCAGCAGCAAATGAAGGTCCCGTGGGCTTTTCTCCCATGGGCTTTACTCCATTAGCATCATCATGGTCAACTCTACTTTGAGGAGGCAACTCTTCCCCAGTCGTATTTTGAGTGCCTTCCAACCTGAGGGGCTTATTTTCCAACATTATATTTGACAGTGTTTCTCTGCTATTCATAAGGTTTTAAGTGACTAAATATTCGGAAGTAGTTCGTCACTCCTTCTTCCTAGTCTGTCTTTGTCTAGAAGTTCATCTGAAACCTGTCCACCATGGATGACCCTGCTGGTATTTAAAATACCGGTGGCATAGTTTTCAGAATCACAGCAACTCACAAGCCACCACAGTACGACAAACTGACAGACAACTGTCAGATATAGTACCAAAAAATGATCCTCTCAGGTTGGAAGGCACTCAAAATATGACTGGGGAGGAGCTACCTCCGCCAAGTAGAGTTGACCATAATGTGATTGGAAAAAAGCATTTAAGACCTTCATTTGTTGATGGGGCACAACTCAAAATGAGGAGAAACAGTAGCAAACATTCATTGATAATCATGATGTGGCATTTTACAAAGTATGAATCTAGGAAAATTGGAAGTTGTCAAGAATGAAATGGAATGCATGAAGTGAATATCCTAGGCATTAGTAAACTGAAATGGACTTGTATTGGCCAATTTGAATCAGACAGTCTCATGGTTTACTATGCCAGAAACAACAAATTGAAGACAAACGAGGTGTATTAATCTTCAAATAGAATCTTTCAAGATCTGTCTTAAAGTAAAACACTGCCTATGATGGAATATTTACAAGTTAATACCACTATTATTCAAATTTATATACCAAACACTAAAGTAAATGACAGTGAAATTGAAAAATATGCACTCAGGATGCAGTGATAATTACTGGTGATGGAAATGAGAAGGTTGGAAACAAAGAGGGCAAACTATGGAACAGACCATCAATTGCTCATATGCAAGGTTAGACTGAAGCTGAAGAACATGAAAACAAGTTTACAAATGTCAAAATATGAACTTGAATCCATCCCACAATTAGAAATATTGTGGATTGAATTATTATGTAATGATATGTGTTGTAAATCCTAACCCTTATGCTTGTGGAGTGTGGTGGTTCTGTAGGATATGCAAACGAAAAGGCCAGCAGTTGAAGCCCACTTGTCACTCCTCTTGGAAGGAAGATGAGGCTTTCTGCTCCCACAAAACAGCCTTGGAAACAATTTTGAAACCAGGTTTTTCTTTGTTGTGTTGATGAGGTTGTATAAATCACTTTTGAGATAAAAAAGAGTTTCCAAAATTTCTGGGAAAAATTCTATTATCTTTCTATTCCATTTTTTTCATGACCTTTTTGAAGCAAGCACAAAGGGGAAGGTCCATACCACAAAAAGATTGCCAAGGAATTTGAGAGATGCTGAGACAAGGATTTTCCCCCAAAGCTGACATAGAGAGTCCTCCTTAAGAGTCAGTACCCTGAATTGAGATGCCTAACCTCCCAAACTGTGAGAAAAGAACTGAGTTTGTTAAAACCTCCAAAAGAACTGAGTTTGTTAAAAACCACCTACATGTGGTATTTCTGTTATAGCAACACTATATAACTAAGACATATGCAAATAATCATTCTCAACAAGGGTTTAAATTAGGGGAAAATTCTCAAGCTTGGCACACACCTTTATAACACTATGTTAATCTAACACAGTATTCTAACATTTTATGAGTGATATAGCTGCCTTCCAAGATATCACCAAAAGACTGAGCATATGACAGGTTTTGAGCAGCCATGGATTTAATATTCATGGCTTAGACAATTTGGGAGTCAACCAATATCCAAAACCTTAGTAATTTGGACTTTTAATAGAAAGACATGAACTGAAGTGTAAGAAGGAGCCACGTGATCAATGGCTGTATGACCATCCACCCAAACCCAATTCCACTGTTTTCCATTTACCACCAAAGACAATCATCTTCTTTTCTTTTTTTAAAAAAGATTTTTTTGCAATATAGATGAAAGTTTGCTGAGCAAATCAGATTCCCATTGAAAAAAATGTATACATGAATTGTCCTGTTACAATCTCCATAATGTGTCAACACACTCACCATCCCCGCCCTCCTGCCCTGTGTCCATCCAACTAGATTCCCTGCCTTCTCATCTTGGCTTTTGTGGAAATGCTAACCATTTGGTCCCATATAGTTGGTTGTCTAAAGAGCACATTCCTCACAGATGTTTCAGTTTATTTTATATGCCAATTTATTATTTGACTAAAAGGTGACCTCTAAAAGTAGCTTCAGTTCTCAGATAAAAAGATATCTTAGGGCTGCAATAGTCTCAGGGGTTCCTTTAGGGTCTATCAGTCCAGTAGGTGCAGGCACTTTATAAAATAATTTAGTTGTTGTGTGAGGTAGAGTCGATTCTGACTCACCTTAACCTTATAGGACAGAGTAAAACTTCTCCATAGGGTTTCCTGTAATCAGAGATCGTAGGTCTTTTCTCTTGCAGAGCCACTGGTGGGTTCAAACCGCCAGTGGTTCCCTTAGCAGCCAAGTACTTACCCATCTCACCACCGAGGCTCCTTTTCTAAAGTAATAAAACCTCAAAAATATTCAAGCTGCATTTCTAGAATTTCACTACAGATCTTGATCACTTCAAGTTTTATGGGAGAAATTGTATACTAGAGAGGTATTTGAGATTTGAGTCTTGGGACACAGTCTTGTAAAAGTCTGCTGTGATCTAAACATTACTCATTCTGTAGGTTGTTGAGGGTCGTAAAAATCCATGAGTAAGGTCCATATGATATTTTATATTATGTCATATAAAATTGCTAATTCTAAAAATGAAATTTCATTTTATGTGGAGGCTCCATTCGCTTTCTTTTTATTTGGGAAGAGCCTCAGAGTGTTTTTTGGGCTGTTTTTTTTTTTTTTTCACTTTTTATTGTGACTTGAGTGAAGATTTACAGACAAGATCCTCAGCTTTACATTCAACGTATGGTGCACTTTGCTTCATCTCAATGATTACAATCCCCTCCATTCAACAACAGTTTCCCTACTTCCTCCTTGTGGTTCCTGTTTGTATTCCATCTACCTTCTAACACCTCTCAACTTTATCCTTAGGCATACGTTGCCCTTTTGATTTTGAATGGCTGACCATTGCATGGTGTGTATACCTTGCTAATGTTGTCCTCCCCTATAAATTTATCTACTGCTTGACTAGAAATTGGGCCATGTGATTGAGTTCCTTTTCCGACCTGAAGGGTAGTAGAGAACCATAGTCTCAGGTTCCTCCAGCATTTTTCTGACCAGTAAACCTGGTCTATTTTTTTTTTTTAATTAAATAATTTTGGGTTTTGTCCCACATTTTCTCCCACTCTATGCAGGATCCTCTAATGTGATCCTTTGTAATGCAGTTGGTAGTGGTAACGGACACCATCTAGTTCTGGTCTCAGAGTCAGGGAGACTGATGTTCACATGTTCCATTAGTCCATTAGACTAATTGATTCCAAGCCTCTTCAAATTTTATGACTCTTCTTTCTTCCGCACATGGAGAGACCAACACCTGCAACTTAGATGGCTGCTCATAAACTTTCAAGATCTAGTGTAGAACAAAACGAAACAAAAACAATGTTCTACATTCTGCTACTAATCCAAGCAGGACGTAGAACATTGTTTTTGTGGATTATGTTATGCCAATTGATCATGGTGTCCCCTGAAACTATGGTCCTCAGCCCTCAGAACCATCAACTCATTGTCTTAAGATGTTTGATAATATCTAGGAAGTTTTCATCATTTTGCTTCACGTATGATCCACATCCATAGTTGTGTTTGAATGAAAGATAAAGACTCATGTACAAATATCCTCTTTCAAACTCATATATTTTGGGATATGTAAATATCTATATATATATATGTTGTTGTTGTTGTGATGTGCCATGGAGTCGGTTCCGACTCATAGCAATCCTGTATAGGGTTTCTGAGGCTGTAAATCTTTACATGAACAGAAAGCCTCATCTTTCTCCCATGTAACAGCTGGTAGTTTCGAACTGCTGACTGTGAGGTTCGTAGCCCAATTCATAACCACTACACTACCAGATATATATATATATATATATTCAATTCTTACCTCCCTTACCCATTCAGCCTATGTCTCAGTCCATGTATCTACGCACAGAACACTGTTGTTCCACGGTTGTGTGTATGTATGTGTATGTCACTATTTACCTCTTTCCACTTTAGATCATGCATACCTCCCTGTGTCCCTGTGGCTTCACCTATCTTCCTCATTCACCTACCACCCTCCTTCATCTTATATAATGCCCTCTCCCTTCTTGTATAAGGAGCTCTGGTAGTGTAGTGGTTATGAATTGGGCTGTGAACCACAAGGTCAGCAGTTCAAAACTACCAGCTTTTCTTCGGGAGAAAGATGAGGCATTCTGCTTCTGTAAAGATTTACAGCCTCAGAAACCCTGTACAGGGTCGCTATGAGTCGGAACTGACTCCACGGCACATAACAACAACCCTTCTTGTATATCACCCTCCTCGTCAAGCTGGTGTGGCACTGTGGGATAAAGCACTGAACCACAATGTCAGTTTGAACACAAGGTTGGTGGTTCAAACACACCAGCCACTCCTTGGAAACCCTATACAGTGCCACTATTAGTCAGAACTGACTTGATGGCACTTAACAACTTAACAACCCTCCTTCGTCATAGATTTTGCCCTCCTCCTTCTTGTATAATGCCTTCCTCATCAACTGAGCTGATATGTTGTTGTTGTTAAGTGCCATCAAGTCAGTACCTACTCATAGCAACCCTATGCACAACAGAA
>NW_006408629.1:9657509-9659002 GCF_000296735.1 Chrysochloris asiatica
CATTCTGCAAGCCTACCTCTTGGCTGCCAGCTCTCAGTCCCTCTTTGTCCATTAATCTAGAGTCCTCAGATGCTGCCTCTCTCCATGTCCCCAGCTCTGCCTCAATCTCTGTTGTCACTGTTTCTCTGGATAGGGTCCCACATTCCACTTGTGCTCTTTTCCCTTGATGGTCCTAGCATCTTCTGTTCCTGGACTGTATGATTAACTACTCCCCTGATTTTGTTACAAAGCTTCTACCTTTACAGTTGTGACAGTCGTAATTAGTCATGATAACAATTACTCACTATTGAATCACAAGAATCTTATCCCCATCTCTTTTCACCAGACCCAGCTAGACAAGATGAAAACTATTCAGTGGGGCTCTTTCTTCCCCCACACACTATTAAACTAAACTCCCTCTTGAAACCTTATAAGCCAGTCACTGTGTGCCTTTATCACCTACTCATTTTAGGTAGCCAATGTCTAAGTTGCCCCTCCCTGTCTACCTTGTAGACAGCGGGAATAGCATTGATATGAAGACTCCTTCACTCTCTGTTGGAATTTTGAGCAATTACATCCATGAGTATAGGTCAAGTTAATCAAATTGTAGCAATTTACCCTTGTTTCCTTTATGAAAACAAAAATTATCTTCCTCTAGTCGAGTTCTGATTATCAAGCCATTTAAGCTAGGTCAGATGGGTACTATCTCCAAGTTTGGGTATTCTTGTGCATCTCCCCTCACTTCATATCCGCTGGATGCTTCACTTTCAGCTCTAGCCCTCCATGGCTATGTGCTTGTCCATGGGTGCAGGTGTCCCCATGTCTCATCAAACTTTGGACCAACTACCGCTTCCACTTCTCTCTCTGATCTCCAGGTCAATGGGAGTCTATGGAACGTGGTTGAACTCAGCTCATTTCTTCATTGCTGCCTTTCCCCCTCTTCCAATCACCAGTAAACCAATGTGGTTGCTAGCAAGCTTACATTCCTGCTCATGTGTTCCCTTTGAGTTTCAGTCTTGAAGGGGAGTTTGTCCTGAAGGGACTTGATTGCTTGCCATACTGGCTTCCTGGCGAACAACTTGCTTAGTCTTGTAGTAGCCAACCATACTGCCATTATTGTTTTGGGTTTTCCTGCTGATCTTACTTTGAAGATGTGTCTTCTGTTGATATGGCTGTTCCAAGCTATCTCACTATCTCCTTTCTAATGGCAATGTCCCACCTCAGAAGGTTCTAGATGGAGCTCAGGATTCTACCTAAGATCCTATACACTGCAAAGGCTCTACAAGAGGCCTATTTCACTGGGCAAGTTCTAGAACCCCTTTTAGGTATTCCAGTTAGTTATAGGCTGAAGATGGGCTTACAATCTTTCTGTAATCATTCCTGTAATGTTTCCCGACATTCCTTTCTATCCCACTCAAGTGTCCATTTTACAATAGTGGCCAAGGGAAACCAAAAGTCATAAGATAGTCAGGCATCTTAGTATTATTTCCCCTCTTCAGACTATGCCTCAATGC
>NW_006408629.1:9659592-9664377 GCF_000296735.1 Chrysochloris asiatica
CTTTCTGAAGAAGTGCCATACTGTTTTCCCTCATTATCTTTTAATTCTAGTCTTTGATGAACTTTTTGAAGATCCCTCATATTTGTCTAAAAAACAAACTGTGTGCTTTGCTTAATTGCAAACAAGCAAATACTTATAGATTGCCAAATTAAATGTTAGAGTCTGGTCAGTATTTGATGTTGTTTATGAGTGATTTCTAAAGAGTCGCCTTGCAATATCTTACTTTCTCTTGGTTTCAAAGATACCACTCTCATACTCATAACACAAAAACATACACCCAGATTCATTTACTTTGGTTTCTCTTCTTAGCTCAAGATCTGTATAACCACTCACTTTGGAAAGTTTCCTTGGATGCTTTATAGGCACTTTAACTTGAACCGACTCCAAATAAAACTTTCTTGGTTACCTACTGCTGTGCAACAGATATACAAAACTTCATTAAAATGTTTAAGAGCAAAGATGTCACTTTGACAGCTAAGGTGTTTCTGACCCAAACCATGCATGGGTAATAGCCTCACATGCATGTGAAAGTTGTACAATGAGGTAGGAAGATCATAGACTAATCGATGCATTTGAGTTATTGGAAGAGGATATTAAAAATACTGTGGACTGACAGAAGAACAAATTTGTGTTGGAAGAAGAACAGCTAGACTGCTCCTTAGAAGCCAGGATGGCCTGACCTCATCTCTCATACTTGAGACATATTATCAGGAGGGACAAATCTCTGGAGAAAGACATCAGGCTTTGTAAAATGGAGTATCAGCGAAAAAGAGGAAGATCCCAATGAGATGGATTGCCACAGTGGTAGCAGCAGTGGGTTCCAGTGTAGCAGCCATTGTGAGATTGGCACAGGCCTGGGCAGTATTTCATTCTGTTGTACATAAGGTCGCTATGAGTCAGTATGGACTCAACACCACCTAACAGCAGCAACTATTCTTCTAGGGGTTCCAAGGAACAGGTGGTGAGTTTGTGGTTAGCAGTCTAGTGCTTATCCCACAGCTCTGCTCCAGGAATTCATGTTATTCTAACTGCCTAAATTATCTCCAATCCCAATTATTCTTAACTTCTGCTTATCCTAATTTCCATGCAAATGTCTTTGCTCTGTTTCTCCAAGGGCAACTGAGCATAGCTTTTGGAAGAATCACTGGTTTTGCCATCTGATTCTTTTTTGATTCCTGACGTCATCTAACTCAAGTATACCTTTGTCCTTGCTGAAAATGGGTTCTCACTTTTAAAAGAAAAAACATAAAATATTTGAGAGGTATATGATATCCCTTTGACTCTTAGAACTGGTTCATTCCAGCTCAACCCCTAGCACAGTGGGTACGAGTCAGGCTGCTAACCTCAAGGTCAGCAGTTCAAAACCACCAGCTGTTACATGGGAGAAAGCTTAGGCTTTCTGTTTCTGTAAAGATCTATAGCCTTGGAAACCCCATACAGGGTTGCTATGAGTCGGAACAAACTCCACAATATATAACCACCACCCTAGATATACTGAATCAGAATCTACATTTTAACACAATCCCCAGAAGATTCTTATATACACAGACATATTCATAAGAATTACCTGGGAGATGTACATTCGGATTCAGTATATTTGGAGTGGAATTCCAAATTCTCAGCAGGGGAGCAAGCTAGAATGAACCTGTTTTTAGGCCCTGCTCAGAACTAAGCTTAAAATAGAAAACAGGGTGAATTTCTTAAATGAAATGTTGCTGTTTCTGATAACGCTTTGGCACTTCCCATTTTGGTTTCCCTACAATCCTTGTCACTTGCTGTTGACTGTCTCCTTGGGCATCCCACACTTTACCAGAGTGGTTTTAGGTGCTGTGGCAAACCATTGAGGAAGATAATTCAGAAAGAGAGAACTTAGATAGAGAAGCTTCAAAGCAGTTTTGAATTACCCTTTTCCTGGGAGCTCTGGTGGCATTGCTTGTTAAGTATTGGACTGCTAACAACAAGGTTGGTGATTCAAGCCCACCAGTCACTCAGTGGAAGATGAGGCTGACTGTTCCTCAAAAAAAAAAAAAAAAAGATTTACAGTCTTGGAAACCATTTGGAGCAGTTGTACTCTGGCTTATAGGGCCGCTATGAACTGGATTCAGTGGCAGGCAGACTTTTATTGTTGCAGTTGGTTTTGTTCTTTTTAAATTCATTGAACTGCATTATTTATTTTTAATAGTAATTCTGGAAAAGCAAAAGGAAAGAAGTGAAATGTTCAGGCCTCTTCACTCAGCCAAACAAACTCTGTTTCTTTTCACCCCATTTTATTGTTGTTGTTGTGAAGTGCCATAGAGTAGGTTCCGACCCATAGCAACCCTGTATAGGGTTTCCGAGGAGCAGCTGGTGAGCTTGAACCACTGACCTTGCAGTTCAAACAGCTTTTCAGTCTGGCGCGTTAATCCACAGCGCCAGACCAGGACTTCTTTAAAACTACCGTCACTGTTTGCCATGGAGTGAACTCTCATGGTGACCCCATGTGTGAGAGTGTACAACTGTGCTTCATAAGGTTTTTCATGGCTGATTTTTTAAAAAATAGATTGCTAAGACTTTCTTCCTAGGTACCTCTGGGTAGACTGAAACCTCTAACCTTCTGGTTAGCCATCGAGTTTTACCACCCAGTGATTCCAAATGAGAGCCATACAGGAAAGAATTTAGCTAGCTTGGTTCAACCAGTGAGGTGATTTTTTTTTTTTTAAGTAATCTCATTTTTCTATTGTGCACTGAGTGATAATTTACATGGAAGAACATTGGCTTTGTACCATTGTTTCATTGCAATGATTACAATGTCATCCGTGCATCATTATTCAACAGTATTTGCTTCCATTCCCTCTGTGTTTTTTTGGTTGTTGTTTTATTTTATTTTATTTGGGGGGGGGGGGTTGTAAGGAGGGTTTACACAAAAACATTTAAATTATTTAAATACATAATTTTTTTAAACAACCAAAGGTACACTCTGCAAGCCTGTCTCCTGGCTGCAGCACTCAGCATGGTGACTTTTAAAGATGTGAATTGTTGTCTCTTTACTTTAGCCATTTATTCTTCTGTTGAGCATGAGGTCATTCCTTAAACATCATACTGTAGCAGATTCAGATACTCATATTACCTGCTGGGCCCTTGAAAGTGCCTGGATGTTTAACCTCTGCCTTAAATGTATGCTTTTTCTTCTCCAAGAGGACTTCTAGCTCGCCATGTCTCATTAAATTTGTTGTCCTCATTTTGAGATTAATGGGCCATTAGAGATGGATCATTTTCTCTAACTGTAGGGAAAATTATACTCTGAAGTTGAAATAAACTGTTTATAGCAATGGTTAGGTATGTTTATTAGTGTAGGATATACCTATAAAAACAATCCCTGTGTCCCACAAGACTCAAATATCCAAAGTTCAAAAAAGATATTTATAAGAGCGCCGGGGGAGAAAGGGAACAGATATTATTTAAAACTATTATTAGATTATTAACATATAAAATTGCATCAAGAATTTTGCGGTCTGAGACACCCTTCCCCACTAATCCTAGTTTTAACGCACAAAGATGGGGAGAAGTCAGTGGATGAATTTCCAAAGAGTTAGTCTGTTATTGTTTGTTGTTGTTGTGAAGTGCCGTTGATTTGGTTCCCACCCATAGAGACCCTGTATAGACTTTCTGAGGAGCAGCTGGTGAGCTTGAACTGCTGACCTTGCAGTTCAAATGACTTTGCAGTCTGGCGCATTAACCCACAGCGCCACACCAGGACTCCATTGCTATTGTTAGTTGCTATCAATTCAACTCTGACTCACAGCAAAACATGTGCATAAATTGCCGCCACAAGGTTTTCAAGGATATGACCTTTCTCAAGCAGATCATGAGGCTTGTCTTCTGAGGTGCCTCTGGGTGGAGTTCAACCAACCACCTTTGGCAAGCAGTCAAATGCTTACCCACCAGCAGTACCTAGGGACTTTAGGAACACTACCAACTCTAATGAGCCCTTAATAGCTTCAAAAAGTAGGTATTGTCTCCTTTTAAAAAGCAATTAGAAGTAGAAGGCTAGTGGTTAAGTTAAAAATCAACCTAAAATGATTTTCCCTATCTAAGCAATAAAAATATTTAAATGTTTTTGGAAATGTGCTGCTTCTAATCTTGTACAGGGTCGCTATGGGTCGGAACCGACTCGACGGCACTTAACAACAACAACAACAACAACAATCTTTTAACAAAGTCCAGAATAGACACTGGACTGTTTAGCTAAAAAGATCAGCAATTCAAACCCCAAGCCACTCCTCAGAAACCAGAGTCACTATGCACTGGGACCGATTCAATGGCACTAAACAACATCAACAATATTTTAATAACAAATTCCATTTGATTTTTACCACATTTTAGAATCTCCTCCATCCTATATGTTCTTTCCCTTCCCCCAGTGTTCTAAATGCTTATCTGAAGAAACTGAGATTTCTGTGTTGATGGACCCCCTGTGAGTAACATGAAGATAGTAGGTCTTGAAATATTGACCATTATATGTTTTCTATTGGGTCAATTTAAAGGCAGATTTACTAGGTTTAATTATTATTTCAATACACTGACATACCTAATACACAGACTTACCTACCTAAAATAAAAATAAAATAAAATAATCTGTGAATGCGGCTCACAGATTATTTTAAATTTTAGCCTGAAAATCTTCTGACATTTATTCAAAAGTAAACATTTCTTAATAAGTGAGCAAAGAACAAAACCATTGAAAACACAGACACCATCTCAACTGTCTTTTATCGTGTCTCTTCCAAAGTCAGCTGTTCAAGCCCA
>NW_006408629.1:9665787-9666780 GCF_000296735.1 Chrysochloris asiatica
TATTCACTGTCCAGCTTTCGCATGCATATGAGGTTATTGAAAATACCATGGCTTGGGTCAGGTGCACCTTAGTCCTCAAGCTGACATCTTTGGACCTTGAATATATCCCACCTGAATTTAGAGGCCATCTCATGAACAATTTTGACTCACTAGAAACTAATGACTGACTACTGGATGAATTTTGGGATGACATCAAGAACATCATACAGGAAGAAGGCAAAAGGTCATTGAGAAGTCAGGAAAGAAAGAAAGCACCAAAATTTATACCAAAAGAGATTCTGAAACTTCCTCTTGTGCATAGAGAAGCTAAAGCAACTGGAAAAAAAAAATGATGACATAAAAGAGCTGAAAAGAAAATTTCAAAGGACAGTTCAAGAATACAAAGTTAAGTATTAAAATGAAATGTGCAAAGGACTGGAGTCAGAAAACCAAAAGGGAAGAACGCACTTAGCATTTCTCAAGCTGAAAAACTGAAAAGAAAATAAATCAAGCCTTGGGATGCAATATTGAAAGATTCTATGAGCAAAGTACTGAATGACACTGGAAACAGCAAAAGAAGTTGGAAGGAATACACAGAGTTACTGTACCAAAAAGAATTGGTCAGTGTTCAGTCATTTCAAGAGGTACCATATGATCAAGAACCAATTAGTACTGAAGGAAGAAGTCCAAGCAGCACTAAAGACATTGGTGAAACACAAGACTTTGGGAAATGATGAAATACAAATTGAAATATATCAACTAACATATACAGCACTGAAGATGCTCACACTAATCTATGTCAAGAAATATGGAAGACAGCTACCTGGCCAACTAACTGGAAGAGACCCATATTTATGCCCATTCCAAAGAAAGGTGACCCAACAATGCAGAAGTCATCAAAAATAACATTAATATCATATACACGTAAAATTTGGCTGAAGTCAATTTAAAAATGATAGCAACAGTATATCAACAGGGAGCTTCCACAAATTCAAAGCAGATTTAGAATAGCAT
>NW_006408629.1:9668720-9669869 GCF_000296735.1 Chrysochloris asiatica
CTGCTCCTCAGAAATCCTATACAGGATCGCTGAGTCAAAACCGACTCCATGGCACTTAACAACAACAGGATGATAAAACAATCAGCTCAATATTGAATTAAACAAAATATAATTTACCACACATGATTTTGTTTCCTTAAGGGCAAATGGCCTTGCAAAGTAATAATTCATTCTTTTTATTATAATGATTTCTATGTTTTTTTGAATAGGTAATAAATCCCCATACAAAAAAAGGCAAAGAAGTACAAAAGCATTTGCCTGAGAAACTAAATATCTCTCTCATCAATGGAAATGCCCTTTCTTCACCTTTAGTGGGTATATAAACAACAACAACAAAAAAAAAACACACTTTGAACAGCAAATTTGCATTAGCTTGGAAGATTGAAAGTGTGGAATTTCTACTGCTGGTAATCTTAGAGTAGATTCACTGGACCAATCATCCCATTTATAAAGAGTTGTAAAGCTTGAGAGTTTTAAAAAAAAACACACATAAATGCACCAAAGAGCTAGAAAACTGTTGAGGAATGATATTAAGGATCACTTCGAAAGAAATTTTGACTGCTGGTAAGCCCTGTCTCAAGCAGCTCTTGTAGTGTAGTGGTTATGAGTCAGGCTGCTAACCTCAAGGTCAGTAGTTGGAAACATTCCGTGGGAGAAAGATGAGGCTTTCTGCTCCTGTAAAGATTTACAGCCTTGGAAACCCTGTGCAAGGTCACTATGAGTCAGAACCGACTCCACGGTACTTAACAACAACAACAACAAGCCTTGTCTCACTTTGGGCTGGGACCCTAGAGCTGCATCCCAGGACTGAAACTAAACTAAGTAGCCTTTGCACAGACTGCAGAGCAACCTGGCATCCTCAGTGAGGGGCAGAAATTGGATGATGATTCTGTATGGCTACTGCTTCCAAGATCTTGACAGATGCTAATGAGAATCTTCACTGGAGGAAAACAGCACCATCCTAGGTCTGAAATGGTTTCTACTAAGTTGAATATGTACATAGTCTATGATTGGTCCATTCCCTCTCTGGTACTTAACTTTGGAAACAACAATGCTAATGCTCTCGGGGATATTCACAGGAATTTTCATTGCAGTGTGGTGATAACTGAAAATGGGAATAGCCCAGATGTTTATCAACAAGATAGAATA
>NW_006408629.1:9671517-9672440 GCF_000296735.1 Chrysochloris asiatica
GGTTGTTAATGAGTCTTCCTCCAATCCTGATGCCAGGTTTTTCTTCATAGAACCCAGCTTTATAGCTGGGTGTTATTGTTGTTGTTGTTAAGTACCATTGAATTAGTTCTGACTCATAGAGACCCTATATAGAGTTTCCATAGAGAAAGTGGTGGGTTTGACCTGCAGACTTTATGGTTCCCAGTCCAGTTCTGATCCTCCAGTGCCACATCAGTGTCCTGTATCTGTGCAATATGTATTAAAATCAGAAAGTGTGAGTCTTCCTACTTTGTTCTTCTCTTTCAATATTGCTTAATTATTCAGGGTCTCTTTCCTTTCCAGTAAAGTTGAGGAGTGAGTTTCCATTTCAGAATAAGTAGCTCTTGGGATTTTGATTGGGATTGTGTTATAGATTACTTTGGGTAGTATTGATATATTAACAATATTAAGTCTTCTAATCCATGAACAAGGAACATCTTTATATTAATTTAAATCTTCTTTAATCTCTTTCTTTAATCTTTTTATAATTTCCATTGTATAAATCCTTCACACCCCTGGTTACACTTTTCCCTAAGTCTTTTATTTTCTTAAATGCTAATGTAAGTGGAAATATTTTCTTAATTTCTCTTTAATATTTCTCATTGCTGAAAAGTTGGAAGCTCTGTTAATGGTGATTCAAATACCAGCAAGGTCTCCCATGGTGGACAGGTTTCAGTGCAGCTTCCAGGCTAAGACAGGCTAGGAAGAAAGATTTGATGATCTACTACTAAAAATTAGTCAACAAAATCCTTATAGGCCACAGAGTATTGTCTGAAATGCTGACTCACTTCCTTTGTATGCATCATCAGGAGAGACCACTTGCTGGTAAAGGACATCTTGTTTGGCAAAGTGGAAGACCAGTAAAAGCAAGAGAAACCCTCAATGAGATGAAGTGGTACAACTGC
>NW_006408629.1:9674316-9675204 GCF_000296735.1 Chrysochloris asiatica
GCAATTTACCCTTGCTCACTCAAGTGTCTAAACTTCATACCAGCCAGAACTTCCTCTTTTATCTCTCATCTCCAGGGTCAGAGGGTGCCAATGGAGCATGTCTAAATTCAGCCCAGGTCTTCATTGCTATGTGTCTTCCACTTCCACTCCCAAGTAGACCTAGGTGATCATGATAGAACACACTAGACTGCTTGCGGGTTCCCTTTAACATTCAATCCTAAACGAGGACTGACTTTTGTTGCCTTGATTCTTCCAAAGCAAACAGCTTGCTTGAAACCCAACAAGCCAGTCAGCTTTTTTCTGCAGGTCTTTCTTTCAATAAGAATCTGCTATTCTCCCAGCAGTTCTGGGTTGATCTGCATGTCTTTTCAAATACAAATGACCCAACTTACCTGGTTCTGGGTGGGGTTCAGTATTCCACTTAAGCCCCCATACTCTACAAAGGCTTTACAAGAAACCTATTTCCCTGGGCAAATTCTAATTCCCCTTTTAGAAAATCCAATCAGATATAGGCTAAAGGCAGGTTTACAAGCTTTCTGTAATCATAATTCCCAGTATTCATTTCTATCACACATGAATACCTATTTTACAAGAGTAGGCTGGAGAAACCAACATCCATAAGACAGTCAAACATGTAAAACTTTTTTTTTTTCTTTCTTTCTGGTGTCGCTCTGTGGGTTATCCTGTGGGACTGCAAAGTCAGTTTGACCTGCAATGTCGGAGGTTCAAGCTCATCAGCTGCTCCTTCGAAACCCTATACAGGGTCACTATGGGTCGGAATTGACTTGATGGCACTTAACAACAACAACCCATTCAGCCTATGTCTCAATCTTTTTTATTTATTCACAGAGCACTGTTGTTCCAAGGTTGTGTATATATCACTATTTA
>NW_006408629.1:9677149-9679168 GCF_000296735.1 Chrysochloris asiatica
CTAATTCTGGTTTCCATTGATTCAAATCTACCTCTCTGCCCTTTGAGTGTATTTTTCTTTTCTGATATCTTAGTATTGATCTTCGGGGTTTCTGTTTGCAGGTTTTGTATCATCTTCAATGCTTTATCTATTTTGTTTGATTTTTTTCTGTAGCACTTTTCTAAAATCTTCCTTATTTCCCTCAACCTTTCTGGCAATCATTTGGATGTACTTAAATATCATTTTCTAAATTATTTTTCAGGTAGTGCCAGTGCCTCTTCGTCCTCAAAAATATTTTCTAGCTCTGTCTCTTGGTCATTTTCTTGATCTACTCTGTTGTGTTTCTTCATATGAACAGAAATTTTCTGCTACTTTGTAAGCATTGTACTGTTGTTTTATTTGTATTAAATTGAATGTATATTGGCACTCACCAATTGCCTCCTGGTGGGTGCAATCAGGAAATAAGTTTGTGTGCCATTCTCTGTTCACTGTTTGTACTATTCAATTCAGAATGAATTTAGCTGATGTTGGTTGCAAACATTACTTTAATGTATGGTAGCTGGTATTGACTCTTGTCCAATTCATGGAGTTGTAGGATGTATGGTTGTGGCTTGGCTGTATGGCCATAGTTGCTGTCTCCTGTTGGGTGAGGCAAGAAGAAGGAAAATAAACAAACAAACAAGCCAACACAGCAAAAAAATGGAAGTCAACAGCTTTCTCTCTGTCAATAAGTGGTATGCTGCACCACCTCCAAGCCTCTTGCTTTCATAGTTGCCTAAGAAAGTTCAGGATGGCCAAGTTGCATCCGGCAGACCTGCACAGATTACCAACCTCCTTTTCTTCCCCCACCCCTTTTTCTCTATATCCCACAAGTCCATTCACCTACCTCTCCTTATGAAAGTCAATCCAAGGCTGGATAAGATCAACTTTGCAGACCTGGAGCAGGGCCTGCCCTAGTGAGCTTCTCCCCAGGATTCACAACCTCTGAATGGCTCTCACTGCCTGGAAAGTGGGAAATTTGCTAGGAGTGTACTTTGGTAGGAAAAAAAAAATTGCACCTTTGTCCCCTTGAGACACATGTAGGTTCCTGTACCACGAATATGTTTTCTTAACTCCAAACCCATTCACAAACTCTCAGCATGGCTGTGGCAGGTCCTGTCAGCCACCATAGCTCATCAGTCACCTCCTCTCTTGCTGCATGTGTTCAGCTCTCTCTCCCAATAAGAACTCAATCCACGTTTCTATCCCTATTTCTGAAACTCAGAGTTACAGGACTTCTACTGCATCTGTCTTATCTGGGTTCTGTTTCCTTGCTGCAGAGAATCTGCACAGGCTTTTCGCCTAGTCTGCTATCTTGCCCCACTTCTCCATTTGTGCAATTTTAAAAATTTTGCACAGAAAATATTTTTATCATCCAAAAAACTGGACAGCATTTGTAAGATTCATCGAATCTTTGAAAATGTGTTGTAAATGATAGGTAGCTTTGTACATACGAGGAAAATGATGCTACAGATATTTTCAGTTTATGTTTCTTGACATAAATACTCTTCCATACTGCTTTAATTGTATTCATGTTCCCTTTAAGTTGATCAACTACTAAAGTAACAGATTTAAACAGAGTCTAAAATTATTAATTGCATTATTCACTCTACCAAAGATGACATTTTAAGATTACACTTGTCCATTGTCACTGTAGGACACCCTCTGGCCTGCAACTGCAAAATCACTGGGTCAGACCCATCAACCGCTCCTAGGAAATTCTATACAGGATTGCTATGAATCCAAACTAACTTGATGGCATGTAACAACAGCAGCTGTTAATTCCTGTAAGTTCTATTATGCTTCTCCAGTGAATGGAGGCATGGACTTTGTGAGTACAATATTTTATTATTATTGCATTCTTTGCTCACATACATATTCCTCAGTAGGAAATGCTGATTTGTTTGGTAGCAATCAAATGAGTTTGTATATATAGCAATTTTTTGTTGTAGCTGGTAAGATTAAAAAGGGATATTTTGTTAACCAGAACCTGATTGGAAC
>NW_006408629.1:9679878-9682705 GCF_000296735.1 Chrysochloris asiatica
ATTGATGGTATGTGGAGGGGATTATAATCAACGTAATGAAACAAGGTATATGAATGTTTGAATGTGAAACCGATGATGTGCCCTGAAAACTTTCACTCAATCCACAATAAAAACCTTAAAAAAAAAAAAAGGGATATTTTGAAGAACATACATTGTTTCTATTATGATGTTAATCTGAAACGTTGGTTTGTTGACGGCCTACTATATACTGTTCACTATTTAAGGGACTGTTGTTGTCGTTGTTAAGTGCTGTTGAGTCAGTTTTGACCCATAGCAACCCTGTAGAGGGTTTCTGAGGAGCGACAGGTGAGCTTGAACCACTGATCTTGCAGTTCAAATGACTTTGCAGTCCAGCACATTAACCCACAGTGCCATAACAGGACTCCAGTTAAGGGATAGGGAGAACATTAAAATAAATACAATTTGGTCATGTGGCTCTTGACTTCAGGTTGTGTAGAGAATAACAAGAAGTAATTAACAGGATTTTCTTTTATCCTGATTATCCTTCATATGTACTCTGTTTTTACCTGTTCATGTTTATTTTGTAAAGAAAGTAGAGCATTCCCAACATTAAAGTAGTAGGAGTGATCCATAATTGACTGAAGCAAAGTCCATCCCAGTAGGATGAATGGGAAAGCCTCAAGTAATTAAACATGAAAAACTAAAACTTAAAATTTTAGATTTAACTTCACAGAATAAAGTTGTCTTAAATAATTAGCATCATTATATTTTTGGTCCCTCTCTAATTCAACTACATCCAGAATTAATCTTTCATTATAAAATCATTACCTCACTCTATTCTAAGATACTTTTTATGAACTGAACTAACTTTCTTTTTTTTTTTTCTCTAAAGCTTGTCAACATTCTTATGGGCTTTGCAGTCAACAGACTTGATTCTGATTCTTGCTTTGCCAATTTTTTTCTATCTGTGATAATTTATTAAGCTTTTTAGCCTCTGCTTTTACTACTTCACTGCTTTGAAGTAGTAAAATGCTCAGAGCACAGTCGTTCCAGTCAGCTGCTGATAAATGCCCACAGGACACACTACTCCACCTGAAGCCATTCAACTCTAATTCCATGGGTCAGCAAATCTAGCTCCCCTAATTAAGTGCTCATTCTAACAGTAAGTTTCTTGTCCGAAGTCACTCAGCTTTACTTGCTCCATGGGCTGGGAAGTCCACAGCTTTGTCTCGTGCTCTGTTCTTGGTTCTGCTGCTGCAGCTCCTCTGCCACTCTTCTGGTTTTACAGATTTCTGTCCTTGGGTCAGAAGGAGTTTCAATTCTCAGAGATCTCTGAGTCCAAAAGACTCACTCCACTCTGACTTTTTCTTCTTGACAGCAGTGAGATAGCCCCCACCCCTGCTTCTGAGATGGTTAATTTTATACCTATGCTGGAGGTTCAAGTTTTCACAATTCAATGAACTCTGTGAGCATTCACAGTGGAATCATGTCTTCTTATCAGTAGCTTCTCCCACCTTCTCTTATCCAATCCAGCAAAGCAGAAACATTGGTGGGAACTACAGACTATGGCTAGAAGAGATATTAAATAATTCACTACATTGCACTGGCATATTATTAATATTGGTTCAATTTAATGCAGTTATCAAACTGTCAATTTGAGGAATTTTAAAGTAGTTGCTAAATTATGTTACTGTTAGTTTGGTCCTAGTTTGATGTATGTAAACTTACACTGAAACAGAGCTTATGCATTTGGACTGAATCATATAGTAAACTGCAGTACTTGAAGAATAAAGAAAGTCTTGGAAATGCAATCAAAATAAAATCTAGCTTAACCAGTGGTAGCTGCAATTTGCTGACATTCTTTTGTAAATAACACAGAGAATAGACTTGGGAATGTGGTAATTGGAAGTACTTGATACTGTGTGAAGGAATAATTTTTCTATTTCACTATTCTATCTTACTAAATCATTGTTGCATTGTGCTTAACTCAAATAGTATAAAGCGTCTAAGGAGAAGTCATTACGGCTCATTTTTTGTTACAAAGTGCAAATGTTCACAACCCAAAGAAACACAAGTTGGTAGGCAGCTTTTAGACTTAATCAAAATATGATTCAAGAACTATACATTTGTATTTTAAAGAAGCACCCTAGATGATTCGTATGTACACAATTAGTTTTAAACCACTGGGATTAAGGCCTAATGTAATTGCTGTATGTTAAACCCCTTCAGATATCAAGGAACACAGTGATCAGTCCTGGTGTGGTGCTGTGGGTTAATGCACCAGACTGCAAAGCCATTTGAACTGCAAAGTTGGCGAATCAAGCTCACCAGCTGCTCCTCGGAAACCCTATTACGGGATCGTTATGGGTCGGAACCGACTCAATGCACTTAACAACAACAACAACAACAACAACAAATGAACAGTTAGGAGTATACTGGTGGTTTCCTGGCATAGAAGCTCACTTTCATACCAGTAAAAAAGGTTTACAATTACATTGTCTCTTGCTTGAGGAAAAACTATCTCATTGCTGTTGAAAGAGTCAAAACCCTTCTGTTGATGATTCTAGATAATTCAAGGATAACTGGAGTTGGCAAGTTGGTTATGACAAAACTGTTTTGAACTGGCTAAGTGATTTTTGCCACATGATGGGGCCCTCAGGAAGATGACAAGTTCCAGGCACTTCAGGATAGTGCCCTATTATATAGCATGAGTTGCTACAGAGATTCTGAAAAATACAAATAAAAGTCAGATAGAAGCTCAAATACTGGTCTCAAATACCAGTGTTTCCAGAATCTTCTGAGGTGGGAAAGTTCCACTTGAAAGGACAAACAGACCAGTCTGGAGCAGCTAGAAGGACAGAAGATA
>NW_006408629.1:9684175-9687835 GCF_000296735.1 Chrysochloris asiatica
CTCACAATAAAAACTTAAAAAAACAATAACAATGTTGTCAGAATTTCCTATCATACATTTTTTATCAACAACAATAGCAAAATATAAGACTTCAATTACAAAGAACTTTATTCGTATGAAACAGTGAAAAAGGAAGCCAGAAGCTTTAAAAAAAAAAAAAAAAAAAAGTTTGTTGCTGATTGTTTTATTGTTGAGTATCTGTATGTGTACCATAGTGGTCCTGAAGGAGCAGAACTGGACTGTGAACCACAGGTCAGTGGTTGAGGCCAATAGCTGCTGCATCAGGAAAAAGATGATGCTTTCTGCTCCCACAAAGATTGACAACCTTTGAAACCCTATACAGGATCATTATGAGTCAGAAACAACTTGACAACAATTAACAACAATAATGAGCATCATATAAAGTATTAATTTATAGTGTGTTTTTTTCCTGAATAAATTTGATTTAAGCTATACTCTCCATAGACTTCTGGTGTGGCACTGTAGGATCAGCACTGGACAGCAAACCACAAGGCCAGCAGTTCAAACCCACCAGCTGCTCCGTGGAAACCCTGTACAGGGTTACTGTGAGTCAGAACTGAATCGATGGCACTTAACAACAAAGCCCTATACAGCGTGGATATGAGTTGGAACCAATTCGATGGCTCCTAACAACAGCATAGCTGAATTCACAGCTGTAGAAACATGAATAAATTCTGCAAAAACAGAAACAGTAAATACCAAGACTTTCTTTAAATAGGAAAATACATGTAAACATTGTAAGATTCAAATGTTAGTTTTTATCATTTATATATATATATAAAATATATATAACTATATTGAGGTATTACCATTAATTTCTTCCCTTTCTATATATTAATCTTCCCATGATGTCTTCATTAAAATACATTTTTTAAATAACAGGGAAAAAAATACCAGGACTTATAAATCAGGAAGGTCCATCCACCACCATTGGTTTCTCTTAAATTGACTCCAACTCATAGTGATGTTATGTATGTCAAAGTAGAACTGTGCTCTGATTTTTTGGAAGTATATCAGCAGGCCTTTTTCTGAGGTGCCTCTGGGTGAATTTGAACCATCAATTTTTTGGTTAGCAGCTGAGAGTGATAATCCTTTGTACCAGCAAGGGACTCCGTGTGACTTGATAGTTTCAACAAATGTTATTCACAAGATGGGGAGTCTTCAAAGGACTAACAGTTTTCTGAGAACTGATAATTTCCACATTCCATTGGGTCACCTCTCTGTGAAATAGGTGCAAAAATGGATCTCTTCCAATCAGTTGGCCAGGTAGCTGTCTTCCAAATTTTTTGGCACAGATGAGTGAGTGCTTCCAATGCTGCATCAGTTTGTTGAAAGAAATCAAATTGTATTCCATCAATTCCTAAAGCCTTGTTTTTTGCCAATGTCTTCAGTGCACCTTGGCTCTTGATCATATGGTACCTCTTGAAATGGTGGAGCATCAACCATTACTTTGTGGCACAGTGACTCTGTAGTCCTTCCATCTTCTTTTGGCACCATTTAATATTTTGCCCATGTTGTTGTTCTTAGGTGCCATTAAACAGGTACCTACTCCTAGCGACCCTATGTGCAACAGAAGGAAACACTGTCCAGTCCTGCGCCAACTTTACAACATTCCTATGCTTGAGCTGATTACTGCTGTCACTCTGGCAATCCATCTTTTGGAAGGTCTTCCTGCAATATGTTTGAAGTATGAGAGACAAAGTCTGGCCATCCTGCCTTCCACGGAGCATTCTGGCTATATTTCTTTCAACACAGATTGGTTTGTTCTTTTGGCAGTCTATGGTACTATTAATATTATCTTCCAACACCATACCTCACATGCATCAATTCTTCTAAGGTCTTCCTTATTCACTGTCCAACTTTCACATGCCTATGAGGTTATTGAAAATACCATGGCTTAGGTCAGGTGTACCTTGGTTCTCAAACTAACATCTTTTCTCTTGAACACTTTAAATAGATCTGTGCAGCAGATTTGACTAATGCAATGTGCCTCTTGATTTCTTTTTCTTTTCTTTTTTTTTTTTTTTTAAAGTTTTTGTGAATTGAGTGAAAGTTTACAGGGCAGATCATCAGTTTTACATTCAACAAATCATACACCTTGTTTCATTACAATTAAGTTACAATTTACTCATATTTTTGTCAGAAGTGCTGGTGGCACAGTGATTAAAGTGTTTGACTCTCAGTCAGAGGGTCGGTGGTTCAAACCCACCAGCTGATCCCGGTGTGATGCTGTAGGAAAAGCAATGGACCGCTAACAACAAGGTTGATGGTTCAAACCCACCAGCTAATCCTGGTGAGGTGCTCTAAGGAGAAGCAGTGGACGGCAACAGCAAGCTTGGTAGTTCAAATCCATCAGTTGCCCCTCAGAAACCCTATACAGAATTGGTATGAATTGGAACCCACTCAATGACACTTAACAACAACAGCATTTCTGATCTATATCTAAAATAAAAAGGAAGTTAAATTACCGTTTACTCATATTTTTATGTCAAATGTATTATGTTCAGGAGTGGTGGTGGCACAGTTATTAAAGTGCCCACTGCTAACCAGAAGGTCGATGTTTCAAATCCACCAGTTGATCCGTAGGAGAAAGATGAAGTAGTTTGATGGAGCCTCTTAATTTCTTGACTGCTACTTCCATGAGTGTTGATGGTTGATCCAAGCAAAATGAAGTCTTTGAAACGTCTATCTTTTCCCGTTATTAAGATATGCTATTATCTTGATGTTATTTTGTCCATAGGATACTTCAATATTGCAAGTTGAAGTCTGAATTTTTTCTACAGTTATTTTAGCTTGAGAAATGCTGAGCTTGTCCTTCCCTTTTGGGTTTCAAATGCTAGGTCTTTGCACATTTCATTATAACATTAGACTTTGTCTTTTTGAGCTGGCCTTTGAAATTTTCCATTAAACTCTTTTACCTCTTTATTTCTTCCATTTGCTTTAGCATCTTTACATTAGAGAGCAAGTTTCAGAGTCTCTTCTGATATCCATTTTGGTCTTTTCCTTCTCTCTTGTCTTCTTAATGAACTTTTCCTTTCTTCTTGATGCCATCCCAAAATTCTTCTGCTCTTCAGTTATTGCTGTCTAATGTATCAAATCTGTTTTTGAGATAATCTGTAAACTCAGGTGGATTATGTTCAAGATCATATTTTAACTCTAATGGACTAGTTTTAATTTTCTTCTGCTTCTGCCTAAACTTGCATATGAGCAGTTGATGGTCTGTTCCATAGTCTTCCCCTGACTTCATTTTCGCTGATGATATGGAACTGTTCTATAGTCTCTTTCCACTGATATGTTGTTGTTGTTAGGTGCCATCAAGTCAGTTCCGACTCATAGTGACCTTACGTACAGCAGAACAAAACACTACCTGATCATGGGCCAACCTTACTATTATTGCCATGCTTGAGGTCATCGATGCTGCCATTTGGCCAATCCATCTCGTTGGGGGTGTTCCTCTTTTTCTCTGACCCTCCACCTTACCAAACATGATATCCTTCTCCAGTGACTGGTCCCTCCTGGCAATATGTCCAAAGTATGAGAGACGAAGTTTGGCTATCTCCAAGGAGAACTCTGGCTGCACTTCTTCCAAAGTGGATCTATTGGTTCTTTTGGCAGGCCATGGCACTTTCAATATTCTCC
>NW_006408629.1:9688345-9689564 GCF_000296735.1 Chrysochloris asiatica
GGAGCAGCTGGAGAGCTTGAACCGCCGACCTTGCAGTTCAAATGGCTTTGAAGTCTGGCGCATTAACCCATAGCACCACACTAGGACTCCATTATTATTCATTATAGTCTCTATTTAATTAATGACTCTATAGTAATTAAGTGAATGTTTCTTCTAATTGAAAGCATGACTTTAAGAGTTGATTTTCTGAAAGTAATTTCAAAGACAATAATTCTGTCCCTGTTGAAACGTCAGCTCGAGAAAGGGGTGAACTTGGTTCTGTTAATCAGATTGCACTGTGCCTCATGACCTGTGTCTCCTATCACTGATGAAGACTGAGCATTGATATAAGGATCTATACAGTAATTCGGTTATCAATCAAATTCTGAGGGAAATGACAATCTCGAGCCCTCTGCAGATTTAGAAGATAGCTCAGGGATTGGCATGATTTCCTACGGCTGTTAGACTGGACTGCTTGATTGACAGATGATGTCAAACATTTTTTGGACACTGTTTACTCTTTGGTCTCTTTCTTTTCCCAGCCTAAAGTTTTGTGTTAGACCAACCAAGTGTCATGGCACAGCAAATCTGCACACAGACACTGATTTTGCTTTTTGTATTCGGTGCAGGCATGGGGCAATGGACCTGATGATGCACAGCCACCACCCATATGCCAGAGGAGGCTTGCATGTTGCTATGATGCTGAGTGGGTGTCAGCAGAACTTCCAGGCTAAAACGAAGTTGGAAAAAAATTTGGTGAGCTACTTCTAAAAATAGATCAATGAATATCCTATAGCTTACAATGGCTTGTTATTTTGTAACCAGTCATGGATGGCATAGAATAGGGCAATATTTCCTTCTGTTATGCATGGGGCTGCCTGAGTCAGCAGTTAATAACAACAGCAATTTCATTCAAGACAGAGACTATGATCTCTGTAGTCTGGAAATTCACCTACTTGAGTCCTGGAGCTGGAGAGATTACTACAACAGGCGACTCCTGTATTAAAGCAACAGATACAGTCAAGAAGGAGCCAAAGAACTCCATTTTATGCCATATATCAGCAATATATGACTACACTGACTGACACGTGAAAAGGACATGAGCCAGAGGAAGTAAAAAAGACAAACAACGGAGGAACAATGGGCAGCCGGATTGTTGTTAATAGGTGCCATCAAGTCAGTACAGACTCACAACTACCCTATCCACAACAGAACGGTCCTGGACCAACCTCACAATTAT
>NW_006408629.1:9692204-9693015 GCF_000296735.1 Chrysochloris asiatica
TAGTGGTTATGAATCGGGCTGTGAACTGCAAGGTCAGCAGTTCAAAACTAGTCTCGGAAACCTTATACAGGGTCGCTATGAGTCGGAAGCGACTCTACGGCACATAAACACCCATACCACCATGGAGCGCAAGTTTCAGTGCCTCTTCTGACATCCATTTTGATCTTGTCCTTCTTTCTTGTCCTTTTTTTTTTAAGTTTTATTATGAATTATGTGACAGTTTACATGGGAAAGCATGAGTTTTACATTCATCCTATCTTATATTGTTTCATTGCCATGGTTATAATCCCCTCCACTGCATCACCAATCAACGAATGGGTATATCCTATAAGCCTGCTCCCCACCCCTCTTTCCCCCGGTGATCAGCACACAGCCCCTCTCCCTTCCTGGGTCCTGAGTCCCCAGATGCTCCATCTCTCCACGTCATCATCTCTGCCTCCATCTCGAGGTCGCTGCTTCTCTGGGTAGGGTCCTGCTCTCCGCTCTTCTCCCTTCATGGTTCTGGGAACCTCCACTCCTAGCCTGCAAAGTTAATCACTCCCCTCCTTGCCACAAAATGTCTACATTTGCATTTATAACCTTCACAATCAGTCCTGGTAACAATTATTCACCCTTGTATCACAATAGACCTATCCGCATTTCCTTCAATCAGTCCCGCCTAGACAGATTGGATACTACTCAGTGGAGATTCTACCTTCCTCCACGCCCTCTGGATCAAGGTTCCCTCTTGAAAGCTTGTAAGCCAGTCACTTCTTGCCTTTGTAGCTTCCCCACTTTGGATAGCCAATTCTAAGTTGCCCATCCCTGTCTA
>NW_006408629.1:9693140-9695355 GCF_000296735.1 Chrysochloris asiatica
TACTCTTTTTTTCCTCTTCTTTCTTCTTCTAGTTGAGCTCTGATCATCCAGTCATTGAGGCTAGATCAAATGGGTATTGTCTGCAAGTGTGGGTGCTCTTGTGGATATGCCCTCTCTTCTTATCCACTGGACACTTCACTCTCCACTCCAGTCCTCCATGGCTATGTCACTGATTCTGGGCCCAAAAGTCCCCAGGTCTTGCCACACTGCTGGCCAACCAGGTCTCCACCTGGGTTCACAGGAGTCTGTTGAACGTGTAGGGCTTAGCTCACAGCTTCATTGCTGTTTTTCCCTCATTTCCCCTTATCGGTGGTAAACGTGGTCACCCATCAGAGCGTGTATTCCCATTGAGTCTTAGTCTTGGAAGGGGTTTTACTCTGAGGGGACCAGACCCCTCCTTTCTTGTCTTTTTAAAGACTTTTTGTTTTCTTCATGTATGGTATTCTTGACTTCATCCCACAAGTCTTCTGGACTTCTGTCTTTAGTGTCTAATGTATCAAATCTGTTCTTCAGATGATCTCTAAATTCAGATGGGATATATTCAAAGTCATATATATTTCTTAAGTTTTTATTGTGAATTTTGATAGTTTACATGGGAGTACATTAGCTTTACATTCATCCTATCGTATTTCATTTCATTACAATGATTATAATGCATCATCAAACAACCAAAGGTTACACCCCACAAGCCTTCTCCCTGACCTACCGTCAGCACACAGACTCTTTCCCTTCCTGAGTCTAGAGTCCCCAGCCACTCCATCTCTGCACATCATTGTCTCTACCTCCATCGCTGTAGTCACTGTTTCTCTGGTTAGGGTCCCACACTCCACTCTTCTCCTTTGATGGTCCCAGGGACCTCCATTCCTGGACTACAAAATCAGCCACTCCCCTCCTTTAACTACAAAGCATCTACCTTTATATTTCCAACACTCACAGTCAGTTCTGATAGCAATTAATCATGAGAGTCCCCATCTCCTTTCATCAGCCCCACCCAGACAGATTGGATATTACTCAGTGGAGCGTCTACCTTCCCCCACACCCTCTGGAACTAGGCTCCCTCTTAAAAGCTTATAAGCTAGTCACTTCTTGCCTTTGTAGCCCCCCATTTTGGGTAGCCAATGTCTAAGTTTCAAGGTCATATTTTGGCTCTCGTGGATTTGTTTTCATTTTCTTCAGCTTCTATCTTAATTTGCATATGAGAAATTGATGGTCTATTCCACAATCTGCCCTTGGCCTTGTTTTGGCTGACAGTATGGAGCTTTTCCACAGTCTCTTTCCATAGATGTAGTCAATTTGATTTCTGTGTATTCCATCTGGTGAGGTCCATGTGTATAATCGTTTCTTATGCTGTTTTAAAAAAGTATTTGAAATGAACAAATCACTGGTTTTGCAGAATTCTATTATGCAATCTCTAGCATCATATCTATCACCAAGGCCATATTTTCCAACTACTGATCCTTCCTCTTTGTTTCCAGCCTTTGCATTCCAATCACCACTAATGATCAATACAACTTGATTGCATGTCTGATCAATTTCAGATTGAAGAAGATGGTAGAATTCTTCTATTTCATCCTCACTGGCTTTAATGGTTGGTGCATAAATGTGAATAATGGTGATATTAACTGGTCTTCCCTGTAGGTGCATGGATATTATCCTATTACAGGCAGTGTTGTACCTCATGACTGATCTTGATATGTTCTTTTTGATGATAAATGTGTCAACATTTCTCATCAATTTGTCATTCCCAGAATAGTAAACCATGTCATTGTCAGATTCAGAGTGGCCAATACCAGTGCATTTCAGCTCACTAATGCCTAAGATATTGATTTTTATGTATTCCATTTTATTTTTGACAATTTCCAATTTTCCTAGAGTCATACTTTGTACATTCCAAGTTCTGATTATTAATGATGTTTAGAGCTCTTTGTCTGCATTTTGAGTTGTGACCCATCAGCAAATTAAGGTCTCATTTTCCAGCATGATATCTGAAAGTATTTCTCTGCTATTCATAAGGTTTTCACTGACTAAATATTTGGAAATAGTTCTTCTCTCCTTCTTCCTAGTCTGTCTTCTGTTGCAGACCATGTAAGACTAGTCAGAGGTTCGAGGCCCTCTAGGGCCGAGTGTAACAAATGAGGCCACTGGCAGTTAATGACAAATTGCTTTCATATTAATATTCAGTTATATATATTAAATTAATACACTGGAGCCTTTG
>NW_006408629.1:9696095-9698388 GCF_000296735.1 Chrysochloris asiatica
GGGTCCCCTACAGTCTTCATCTGGAAGTTCATCTGAAACCTGTCCACCATGGGCAACCCTGCTGGTATTTAAAATACCTGTGATATAACTTCCAGACTCACAGCAACTCAAAAGCCACCACAGTACGACAAACTGACAGATGAGTGGTGGGCAGCATAAATTAGGGTGTGGAAAATCAAGCAGCAAGTCCTCTAGAAGTTAACAGACTTGACAGATAAATTCAGAGTAGTCCTGCCTTGTGGGAAGGGGGCAAATGGGCTCCTTGCCTCAAAACTGAAGCAATGAAGGAATTCACTTATTCACTCACTCACTCACTCATTCTGTCAACACTGAGTCTGTGTGGGAGAAAGTTAACTGTAACTTCCAAGCTCCTACTTCCATTACAATGGATCAAGGTGATTAATGATTCCCTGATCTGCTGCAAACAAAAAGAATGGTACAAAATTATCCTGACTTCATATGCTCAGAAGCAGAGATAACATACATGATTCTTATTATTTTTATGAGAAGGGAACATTACAAAGGACAAATGTTGACCAAGGACAAGATCCCTCTCTCCCATCTGTGTATAACATGAAGTCCCTTTCCCTTTTCCAGATAGAGAGAAGTTTGTAAACAAACCATGAAAGTGAAAGATAGAAGTCTAGAATCGATGAAGAAAACTGTGATTTGGCTGGATTTTTTTTTTCTGAATTTCTAAAACCAAGTTTCTACTAAGTGGTGAATTTGGGACTATTGCATATTGTGACCTGGGAAAGTTACATTCTGATATTTGGTTTAAATGAAATCTTGAAAACCTTCCATTCTCCAAATTTTCTAGTAAAAATTTAAGAACAGAATATAGCTCTGGTAGCGTAGTGGTTACGAATCGGGCTGCAAACCACAAGGTCAGCAGTTCGAAACTACCAGCTGTTTCACGGGAGAAAGATGAGGTGTTCTGCTCCTGTAAAGATTTACAGCCTTGGAAACCCTGTGCAGGGTCTCTATGAGTTGGGACCAACTCCACGGCACATAACAACAACATAGTACCTCTATTTAACAACAGGAGTCCTATTGGTGTTATAGGCTAAAGACTTAACTGATAACCACAAGGTTAACAGTTCAAACTAACCAGTCACTCTTTGAAAACCTGTGAGTTGGAACTGGCTCGATGGCACTTAACAACAATTTAACACCAAAAATTATATCATGTCTTCACAAGTAAAATTCACTGTTTTCCTACTTCTGAAAGAATAATTTATTCTAGATACAAAACCTCATATTCAAGTATGACCACTAACGCTGACTTTTCAAACAACCATATTACAATTCTGAAGTTTTAAATTTAATTTTACAATTTTCAGCTGGTAATATGAATAGAAATGGTGGTTCTATTAGCTTTTAAATGGAGTACCTTGATGAATATATTCATTTTCCCTGACAGGATATTATTATTGCCTTAAATTTAATCTCCATTCTGCATATGCTGCAGGGATTTTATGGCTAAACTGTTTTAAATTATCTTATGATTCATCCACCTTGAAAAATGAATATGCTTTACCCACATTAATGCAGAATGATATGTGGTACACTGTAGATGACTTTAAATTTGATTTCCTAGAGATATTTTATTAAAGCATTTATCTTAGTTGCCAAAATATCATGCTCCTTGATTTATTTCAAAGACCGAGTTGGCAGAATGAACTGAGTTTGTATTATATATTATATGTACTTGTTCATTAGCTCAACAAATGTTGTTGGTGCTAGTTGCTTTCAACTCATGATGATGCATGTGTGCAGAGTAGACCTGCTCCATATGGTTTTCAAGATTGTGACCTTTAGGACACTGACCACCAGACCTAAGAGCCAAGCAAATGAGGGGTTAACAAGTTCTGTTAAAACAAAGAGCAGCAAATCAGTATTCAGGTCCGGTGTGAAAGGAATAGCCAGTGTTCCTAATGATAAGCTTTTAGTGACTGATTCTAGGGAAGAGGTTGTCTTCTCTCGGCTCTAGTTCAAAACAACCTATAGGACCAGTCTCTGGGGAAGGACATCATGCTTGAGAAAGTAGAGAGTCGGCAAAAAAAGAGGAAGACTCTCAACAAGATTAACTGACAGTGACTACAGTAATGGGTTTGACATAACAATTGTGAGGATGGTGCAGGACCCGTAATTGTTTCGTTCTTTTGTACATAGGGTTGCTATGAGTTGGAAACTACTCGACTGAGAGCACCTAAGAACAACAACGTAGGCAGAAGGTAGAGAAGAACAGGATCTTGTCAACAGTAGAAATACATCAGAAGTCTGCAGGTAA
>NW_006408629.1:9700043-9703745 GCF_000296735.1 Chrysochloris asiatica
TTTATGCTTAAGTATTCTCAAGTAATCTTTCAGTTGCAGAAAAAATATGCTAAAAGCCACCTAAAATGAAGTGTGAAGTGGTCACTGAAGGAAAGCCATGGGGGTGCATGAAGAACTTCTGCCATTAGAGTTCCATGGTACTTTTAATATTCTCTTCCAACACCATAACTCAAATGTATCAATTGTCTTCCTTATTCACTGTCCAACTTGTGCATGCATTTGAGGTTATTGAAAATACCATGGCTTGGGTCAGATGTACCTTAATCCTCAAACTGACATCTTTGCTCTTCAACACTTTAAAGAAGTCTTGCGCAGCATACTTGCCTAAGGTACTAAGTAGTTTGATTTCTTGGGTGCCGCTTCCATGGTGTTGATGGCTGATTTGAACAAAATGAAGGCTTTGACAACTTTAATCTTTTCTCCGTTTATATGGATGTTAGTTATTGGCCAGTGGTAAGGATTTTTGTTTTCTTTACATCGAGGTGCAACCCATACCAAAGGCTGTGGATCTCCATCACTAAGTATTTTAAGTCCTCTTCATTTCAGCACGCAAGGTTGTATCATCTGTGTATCACAGATTGTTACTGGGTCTTCCTCTAATCCTGATGCCACGTTTTACTTCATATAATCCAGCTTCTCAGATTATGTGCTCAACATACAGACTGAATAAGTATTATGAAAAAATACAACCCTGTCACACACCTTTCCTAATTTTAAGCCATTCAGTGTTCCTTGTTCTGTTCTAACAACTACCTCTTTATCTATGTACAGGTTCCTCATGAGCACAATTAAGTGTTCCAGAATACTTATACTTCGCAATGTTGTCCATACCTTGTCATGATCCACACAATCGACAGTCTTTGTGTACTCAATAAAGCCCAGTTAACATCTTTTTGGTATTCTCTGCTTTCAGCCAAGAACCATCTGACATCAGCAAATATATCCCTAGCTTCATGTCCTCTTCTGAATCCAGCTAGAACCTCTAAAAGTTCTCTGTCAATGTATGGTTGAAACCATTTTGTATTATCTTTAGCAAAATTTTACTTGCATATGAAATTAATGATATTGTCCAATGATTTCCACATTCTGTTGGGTCACCTCTGTTTGAAATGGGCACAAATATGGATCTCTTCCAGTCAATTGACCAGGTAGTTGTCTAAATTTTTTGACATAGATGAGTGAGTGCCTCCAGTGCAGCAACAGTTTGTTGTATTTCATCAATTCCTGGTGCCTTGTTCGTTACCAATCCCTTCAAAGTCCCTTGGACTTCTTGCTGCAGTATGATTAGCTCTTGATCATATGCTATGTCTTGAAATGATTAAACATTTATTAACCATTTCTTTTTGATGTAGTTACTCTGTATATTTCTTCCATCTTATTTTGATGCTTTCTGCGTCTTTCAGTATTTCACTCAGAGAATCATTCAGTATTTCAAGTCAAGGCTTTATTTTTTTCTTCAGTTCCCTCATCTTGAGGTATGCTGAGCATGTTCTTTCCCTTTGGTTTTCTAATTCCAGGTCTTTGCACATTTCCTTATAATATTTAACTTTGTCTTCTTGAACTGACCTTTGAAATTTTCTGTTTAGCTCTTTTACCTCCTCATTTCTTCCATTTGCTTTAGCATCTCTATGCTGGAGAGCAAGTTTCAGAGTTTCATTTGACATCTATTTTGGTCTTTTCCTTCTTTCTTGTGTTCTTAATGACCTTTTGCTGTTTTCCTGTATGATGTTCTTGATGTCATGCCACAACTCTTCTGGTCTTTAGTCTTTAGTGTCTAATGCATCAAATCTGCTCTTCAGATGATCTCTAAATTCAGGTGGGATATGTTCAAGATCATATTTTGGTTGTCATCAACTTGTTTTATTTACTTCAGTTTCAGCCTGAACTTGCATATGAGCAACTGATCTGTTCCATAGTCTGCCCCTGGCCTAGTTTTGGCTGATGATGTAAAGCTTTTCCACCATCTCTTGCCACAGTGTAGTCAGTTTAATTCCTGTGTCTTCCATCTGGTGAGGTCTATGTTTACAGTTGTCCTTTATTTTGCTTAAAAAAGGTATTTGCAATGAAGAAGTCATTGGTCTTGCAAAATTCTATCACATGATTTCCATCACCGTTTTTATCACTAAGATCATATTTTTCAGCTACTGATCCTTTCTCTTTGTTTCCTACCTTTGAATTCACACTGAATATGTGGCTCTGTGGGTTAATGTGCCAGACTGCAAAGCCATTTGAACTGCAAGGTTGGCAGCTCAAGCTCACCTGCTGCTCCTTGGAAACCCTATACAGGGTTGCTATGGGTCGGAACCAACTCGACGGCACTTCACAACAACAACAATTATCAATACATTTTGATTGCATGTTTAATCAATTTCAGACTGAAGAAGTTCATAGAATTCTTCAATTTTGTTATCACTGGCTCTAGTGATTGGTACATAAATTTGAATAAAAATGGTATTAACTGGTCTTCCTTGTAGATGTATGGATATTGTCCCATCTTAGACAGCATTGTACCTCATGACAGATCCTGATATGTTCTTTTTGATGATGAATGGAACATCTTTCCTCTTCAATTTATCATACCTGGCATAGTAAATCAATTGATTTTCAGATTCAAAATAGCCAATACTAGTTCATTTCTGTTCATTAATGCCTAGGATATTGATGTTTTTGCATTCCATTTCATTTCTGACAATTTCTAGTTTTCCTACATTCATACTTTGTACATTCCATGTTCTGCTTATTAATGGATGTTTAAAGATGTTTCTCTTCATTTTGAGTTGTGCCCTATCAGTAAATGAAGGTCCCAAAGTCTACTCCATTTGCATCATCACGGTCAACTCTACTTGGAGGAGGCAGCTCTTTACTAGTCCTATTTGGAGTGACTTCCAACCTGAGGCACTCATCCTCCAGCACTATATTTGACAATATTTTGGTGTTCTTCATCATGTTTCAATGTTCAGTATTCTGGTTCTTATAGTGTTCCACTGCTATTCAAAAGGCTTTCAATGACTTACTACTTGGAAGTAGTCTGTGTCTCTTTCTTCCTAATTTGTCTTTATCTGGAAGCTCAGATGAAATCTGTCTACCATTGGTGACCCTGCTGGTATTTAAAACACCTGTGGCATTGCTTCCAGAATCATAGTAACACGCAAACCACCACAATATGACAAACTGACAGATGAGTGGTGGAATGCCTTGTATTCTTCTCTCTAATTAGAAATATGAACAAATAGCCAAAAGCCAAGAACTGGGGAAGTATAAATGCATCTGTTAGGTAAGAGGGACAGTTATAATAAGCTAAAATTGGCTCAATGAATATTATTATCTTAATTAGGCCATATCTTCCACCAACAAGGGTTTGCATAACATGAGTTATATTTTATCTACATTGTAAACTAGGGAGCAAACTTAGAAAGGCAAAGGTGTTTCTCATACAAGTCAGTGGCAGACTTGGAACACAGTGAGATGTGACTTTGGAAAAGTATTATCAATCTGAAGATGAATCAACCTCAAAGTACTTAAGAGTTCTAAGGACTCAAGGGTAATGCCTTTCCTACACCAAAGAAAGCTAAACAAACTATGCAGGTTTGTAATAGTGATAGCAATTGCATTGCATTTATTCCCAGAAGGAGGGAAACATGCATTTACAGGTAACAGACTGGGTTTGTTTTTAATGTTTTATTGTGAATTATGTGATAGTTT
>NW_006408629.1:9705860-9708713 GCF_000296735.1 Chrysochloris asiatica
ATCATAAGGTATTTCTATTTCCAACTTTCTGAGGAAGCACCATATTGCTTTCGAGAGAGATCTGACCATTTTGCAATTCCATCAGCAATGCAGGAGCATCCCAGTCTCTCTACATCCTTGCCAGCATTTATTATCCTCTACTTTTTTGATATTTGCTGTTATTTCAGGTGTGAGATTATATCTCATTGTTGTTTTGATTTGCATCTCTCTTGTGGCACTTGGGCTAATGCGTCAGACTGCAAAATTGTTTGAACGGCAAGGTCAGTGGTTCAAGCTCACCAGCTGCTCCTTGGAAACCCTATACAGGGTTGCTATGGGTCAGAATCAACTCGACAGCACTTAACAACAACAACAATGGCTATCATCGTGAACATTTCTTCATATGTTTGTTGGCTGCCTGGATCTCCTCATTGGTAAAATGTCTGTTCATGTCCTTTGCTCATTTTTAAACTGGGTTATTTGTCTTTTTCTTGTAGAGGTGTTGTAGTATCCTATATCTTTTAGAAATGAGTCCCTTGTCTGATGTGTCATTGCAAAAGATATTTTTCCCATTCTGTGGGTTCGCTTTTTACTCTTCTGGTGAAGTCTTTTGATGCACATAATTTTTAATTTTTAATATGTCCCAATCATCTGTTTTGTCTACTTTTGTCTGTGTAGTTTTCAAAATATTTGGTAGTAACAGATGGGTTTTTGAAGGAAATCATTTCATTGGAGCAAATACATAATTTTGGCCATTTCTGACTCCTTCATGAGACAAATAATCCTGCTCTAGACCTTATCACCCACCTCTCTCTCTCTGTCTCTTTCTCTCTCTCTCACACACACACACACATTTACCTGTAACTATAACCTTGTTTTGGGGAAATAGGATCTTTCCTTACAGATATTATTTGATAAGTCATCTTACAGTAGAGTGCAATTCCTTCTGAGAGATATTTTGTGAAAAGACAAAATAGACATAGAAAGAGAACATCTTAGTTATCTTGTTGCTATAAAATAATTATCACAAGTGAATGGCTTTAACAAATGGAAATTTATTCCCTCACAGTTTAGGAGCCTAGAAGTCCAAATCCAGATTACTTGTCTCCATACAACATCAGTACACCCAGCATTCCTTGGAATTCTCCATGTGTTGTGACATCAATTTTCCTCTAGATCTAGGAGTTTCATATTGCAGGGACCTCAGTCCAAAGGACTTCCACTCCCAGCTCTTCTCACTCGGCTGACGTCTCTCCCCTTTTATATCTCAAAAGACATTGGCTCAAGATCTAACCTACTCCTGTAGATTGCATCTGACCTCATTAACATCACAGAAGTGAGGATTGACCACTTATAAGATAATTACATCAGATCAGACTTGATGACAGATCACATCATAGGGTGATTGTATCATATTAGATCTCATCATAACTACATAACTGCTAAATCACTGAGAATCCGTGCCAAGCCAAATGGACACAAAATCCTAACTTATCACAGAGGGTCATGCACAGAGGGTCATACACAGGGGAGAGATGACATGTGAAAATACTGCAAGCAGCAAGGGAACACCAAGGACATCATCTTATTGGAGTCAGTCCCTAAGAAGGAATTGGGCTGATACCCTGATTTGGACTTCTGTTCTTTAAAAACATCTATTTTGTTAGAGCAATTCAAGGAAACTGTGGTGTGGTGAATTATTTAATGTCTCTTCTAGCCATAGTCTGTAACTTCCACCAAACAATATTTTTTCCTTGCTGGGTCTGGATAAGAGAAGGTGGGAGAAGATTCTGACAGGATGATTCAGCTATGAATGTTAATAGAATTCACTGTAATTGTAAAAAAAAAAAAAAAACTTTAAATTCTACCATGGGTATCAGATGAACCATCATAGAAGCAGGAAGAAGGGATCTCAGTACTATCAAGGAAGAAGAGTCAGGAGGGTGGGCATGTCCTTTGGATCCTGGGATCTCTGTACATTGAACCTCATCAATATAGGGACAGAAAGCTGTGAAACTAAAGGAGTGGCCCAAGAGTAGCAGCAACAGAACCAAGAGCCAAAACATGAGACAGAGTGGTGTACTTCCCAGCCCACAGCAAGTATAGCTGAGTGACTTTGGGCAAGAGGCTTGCTTACAGAGTGGGGTGTCTCTAGGCACTTAATTGAGGGTGATTGGTTAGCTGACCCACAGAGCTAGAAATGACTGCCTTTAAGTGGAGGTTTATGATGGAGTTGTGTGTCCAGTGTGCATTTATTGGCAGCCCTAAAAAGCTTTGTTAACATTACCCAGGCAGAGAGAGGCCTGCCTATGTGCCTAGCTGAGGAGAGACTGTCCTAACTGAAAGAACTGTGTCTTCTGCATTTTTTGCCCCTGAATTGTTATCTGTTAACTTTCTTAATTAACCCAGTAGTTGTGACTATGTTGTCTGATTTCTGTGTGGCCTTTGCAATGAATCATGAAACCTAGGTGAATAGAAAGTGCAATGGGAGAGTTAGTTTTGTGTCATTCTATTTTTGCAGGATAAAGTCATACCTAGTTTTTTTTATTGTGCTTTGCTTTACTGAACATTTTTAATAAATCAAAAATTTGTGGCCACCCTGCATTTTGAGCAAGTCTACTGACATCATTTTTGTTCCAACAGCCTGTGCTCATTCATGTCGCTGTCACATTTTGGTAACTTTCACAATACTTTCACAGCATCATTAGGCTATTGCACACTAATAGACTGCAGTACAATGTAAACTTTTATATGTACTTTGTTGTTGTTGTTAGGTGCCATCAAGTCAGTACCCATAGTGACCTTATGCACAGCAGAATGAAACACTGCCTGATCCTGGGCCAACCTCACTACTGTTGCCACGCTTGAGTCCAT
>NW_006408629.1:9709003-9724658 GCF_000296735.1 Chrysochloris asiatica
GGTCAGGCGCACCTTAGTCCTCAAGCTGACATCTTTGCTCTTCAACACTTTAAAAAGGTCTTGTGCAGCAGATTTGCCTAATGCAGTATACATCGTTTGATCTTTTGACTGCTGCTTCCTTGAGTGATTCAAGAAGAATGAAGTTCTTGACAACTTCAATCTTTTCTCCATTGATAAGAATATTGTCTACTGATCCAGTGGTGAGGAGTTTTGTTTCTTTACATTGAGATATAATCCATACCGAAGTCTGGGCTCTTTGATCTTCATCAGTAAATGTTTTAAGTCCTCTTCACTTTCGGCAAGCAAGGTTGTATCATCTGCATATTGTAGGTTGTTAATGAGTCTTTCTTCAATCCTGATGCCACTTTTTCTTCATATAACCCAGCTTCTCAGATTATTTGCTCGGCATGCATGTTGAATAAGTATAGTGAAAGAATACAACCTTGCCACACATCTTTCTTAATTTTAAAACATTCAATGTTCCCATGTTCTGTTCTGTTTTTATGTACGAGGAAGCCAAAAAAATTGTGTCTCACTTTACTGCAATATTCACATTATTGCTGTGGTATGGAAAAGAATCTGCAGTGTATCTAAGATATACCTGTATATTTATAACTCTCATTCTTGAGACAATTGTGTGTCAGGAAGATTTTGGAGGAAAAAAATCAAATCAGGTGGGTGGGCAGCAGCACATAAATGTGACCAGATCAACATTTTCTGTGGAATTTCCGCAATCAGTTGTGATTGTAGCGTAAAGACTATCATGAGTTAAGAAATCAGGCACATACTCAAAAGGACAGCATGATGAAATGATTTAAACTCTGACCCACTACCAGAGGAGATTGCAGCAGAAAATCAGTGACCCTTGGATCACTTCTTTCTTTCTCCCACTTTCTTGACAGCTTGAGCAACTCTAGATCAGATTTCACAATTAAGTGAACCTGAGCCTTAGATTCTTGGTCTTTTGGGTAAAAGGGATAGAGATATGCAGGGGAAGGAAATTTTGGGTTCTCTCATCATTTGTGCAAATACACATACACACATCTATACAAATGTGTGAGTGAATATGAGTTTTCATTCTCAAATATCTCAAATGTATGTCTAATATATCACATGTGGACTTGTCTGTCTGACTTTATATGCCTGCACATCTTCTGCCTCCTTACTTAGGATCCTTCCTTCAGAGTCTCATCCTTATAATTCTTTCTATTTCAGGACTCATTACAATGATTCCACTGAACCACTTGCTATTCCGCCATATGTGACCTATTCTTCCTTCTACTTCCATGCCTGAGCACACCTTTGCTTTTAATGAGATCTCCACCTTTTGCTTAGAAAGATGAGTACCCTTCTCATCTTGTAGGACTCATGCCACACTTCTCAAAGAAGGCTTCCCTGATTCTGTGTTCTATGTTCTTTTTAAGCATCTTCTCCTACTCCTGTTGTTAGGTGCTATTGAATTGGTTCTCACTCATAGTGACCCTATGGGCAATAGAACAAGACACTGCCTGGTTCTTCTCCATTCACACAATTGTTGCTATATTTGAGCTCATTGTTGTAGTCACTATGTCAATTCATCTTGTTGAGGGTCTTTCTCTTTTTTCACTGACCCTCTACTGTACTAAGCATGATGTCCTTCTCCAGGGACTCTTCCTGATAAGATACCCAAAATACGTGAGCAAAGACTCACCATTCTTGCTTCTAAGGAGCATTCTGGATGTACTTCTTCCAAGACAGATTTGTTCATTCTTCTGGCAATTTGTGTATTTAATATTTTTTTTGTCAACACCATAATTTAAATACAACAGTTCTTCTTCTGTCTTACTTATTCATTGTCCAGCTTTTGCATGAATATGAGGCAATTGAAAAATCTGTCACTTAGGTCAGGTGCACCTTAGTCCATAAAGTGATGTCTTTACTCTCTAATACCTTAAAGAAGTCTTTTTGTAGCAGATTTGTCCAATGCAATATTTTGTTTGATTTCTGTAATAAACATGCACTTATCACACTGTTGTTTTGCCTTTATATTTGATTGTTTTCCCAACTAGAAGTGAGTACCTTGAGAGAAGAAATTGCACCCTGTGATCTTTTTACCCCCAGCATCTAGAACAATGTCTGCGACATAGGCTATTCTGAATAAATTTTTGTATAATAAAGTACAGCAATAAACAGTAGTAAAGTAGATAATACGTCTAAAGAAAATTTGGAAAGTAGGTATATTGGTATCACTTCCATTTTACAGATGATATAACTGCGCACAGAAAAATTAAGTGACTTTCCCACTTAGCTAAGAAATGCAGATTTGTGTTTCTGACTTCAGACTTTGTGTGCTTCACTTGGACTCTTGGCTTTTGAGTTAGCGATAGAACCATACCAATAGTAATGTATCATTTGTCATTAGTTCAAAAGAACCTTAAGTTTAAAAGTTACATGTTGAGTGAGAAAACCTGGTTTATATTCAGCCTATTTGAATCATGAATTGGACAACATATTTTATGTTCAGGCCTAGGAGGTAGGTCCCTAGGGGTTGGATGAGAAAATATGGAGGAAATAAGTGAGACCAAAGGGGAAATACCAAAAATTGTGTAAAGGAGAAAGTCAAGTCAAGTTCCCAAAATGTGTTCAAAATGGGTTATATAGCAAGAGTGGAGTGAGAATCTGAGGAAAAAAGCAAGGAGCAGCATGTTGAACTATGGATTCTACCACCATGAGAGATAAAATTATCTCATAAATTTGGATACAGTGAAATTTGAACCACTGTTGACCATTTCAAGCCTTTTTATTTAATGACAATTAATAATGACTGCCATTTGCATTGGGGATTTATGCCAAAAAATGCATAGTGCCACTCAGAGATATTGTCCTAAGTCATAGATCTGAGTGATAGCACTGGTGTTTAGTAATAAACTTAACTAGAGTTACATTGCATGGCACCATTATCCCTGCCAGCACTTCACTGTTCTATATGCTGCCTTAATAGGAGCCAGAGAATCCTCTATATTAGATTAATCAATGTATACTAATAATCACTCTAGCTAAATGTTTCATGCACAGAATAAAAAGCTAGCAAGGGAAGAAAAGTAAGGAAACAAAGAATAGTGGTGTGGAATGCCAACAAAACCTACACATCATTAAAAATGTTTGTGTCCTTGGTTCACTGTTGTTATTATGAGGTGTCATGTAGTCGGTTCTTACTCAGAGTGACCCTATGCACAACAGAAGGAAACACTGCCTAGTTTTGTGCCACCTGCACAATCGTTATTATGCTTGAGTCCATTGTTGCTGCCACTGTGTCACTCCATCTCATTGAGAGTCTTCTTTTTCACTGGTCCTCTAACTTTACCAAGCATGACATCCTTTTCCAGGGACTGGTCCCTACTGATAACATGTCTAAGTATTATGTTATGAAGTCTTGCCATCTTTTTTCTAGAAAGCATTCTAACTGCACTTGTTTGTTCTTCTGGAAGTCCATGGTACTTTCAATATTCTTCACACCATAATTCAAGTTATAATTAACACCATAATTCAAATGCATCAATTCTTCTCCAGTCTTCCTTATTCCTGGTTCAACTTTCACATATGAGGCGATTGAAAATAACCATAGCTTGAGTCAAGTCCTCATTAGTTTTCAAAGTGACATCTTTACATTTGAACACTTTGAGGAGGTCTTTTGCAACAATTTGCCCAATGTAATACATTATTTGATTTCTTGATTGATGCTTCCAAGAACATTGATTGCGGCTCCAGGTAAAATGAAATCATTAACAACTTCATTTTTTCAGTTTAGCATGATGAGTATTGGTTCAGTTGTGAGGATTTTAATTTTCTTTACATTGAGTTGTAATCCATACTGAAGACTGTAGTGTTTGATCTTCAACAGTAAGTATTCCAAAGTCTTTTCCAGTTTCAGCAAGGGTGTGTCCTCTGCATATCACAGGTTGTTAATGATGTTTTCTCCAGTTCTGTCATTTCATTCTTCATATAATCTAGTTTCTCAGATCATTTACTCAGCAAACAAGAGTAAGGTGAAAGAATACAACCTTGGCACACAATTTCCTGATTTTAAATTAGGAAATATCACTATTTACTGTTCAATCAACTGTCTCTTGGTTTATGTACAGGTTCTGCATGAGCAAAATTAAGTGTTCTGGAATACCCATTCTTCATAATGTTATTCATAGTTTTTTATGATCCACATAGCCAAATGCATTTGCATAGTCAATAAAACACAAGTAAACATATTTCTGGTATTCTTTGCTTTTAGCTAAGATCCATCTGACATCAGTAGTGATATCCCTTGTTCTACATCCTCTTGTGAATCCAGCTTGAATTTCTGGCAGCGCCATACTGATATTCTGCTGCAACCATTTTTTAATTATCTTTGGGAACATTTTACCTGTATGTGATACTAATCATATTACTTGATAGTTTCCGCATTCTGTTAAGTTATCTTTCTTCGCATGGGCACAAATATGGATCTCTTCCAGTCAGTTGACCAGGTAGCTGTCTTCCAACTTTCTTGGTCTAGACTAAATGAGTGTTTCCAGCATTGCATCAATTTGTTAAAGCATTTCCATTGGCATGCCACCAATTCTTAGAGACTTGTTTTTCACTAATGTCTTTGTTAGGAAGAAGCTTGGAATTCTTCCTTCAATACTTTCAGTGTCTGCTCCTATGTTACCTCCTAAAATGGTTGGATATTGACCAATTCTTTTTGGAACAGACTTTGTGTGTTCTTTCCATTTTCTTTTGATGCTTCCTGAATCATTCAATATTCTGCCCATAGAATCTTTGAATATTGTAACCTGAGGCTTGGATTTTCTCATATACTTTTTTCAGTTTAAGAAATGTGAGTGTGTTCTGTCCTTTTGGGTTTCTAACTCTAGGATTTTGCACATTTCATTATAATGCTTTGTCTTCTTAAACTGTCCTTTGAAATTTTTGGTTCAGCTTTTTTGCTTTATCATTCTTTAGCTATTCTACATTCAAGAGTCACTTTCAGAGTATCTTCTGATATCTACTTTGGTCTTGCCTTTCTTTCTGTATATTTAATAACCTTTTGTTTTTTTCATGTATGATATTCTTGATTCCATTCCACAACTCATCTGGCCTTCAGTAATTGATATCTAATCTGTTCTTGAATTGGTCTCTAAATACAGGTGGGATACATTCAAGGTTGTATTTGTCTCTCTGTACAACTATCAGGACTTATTTTAATTTCCTTCAGCTTCATTCACATAAATCAAGCTATCAGTCAAAACATAGTCCAAGAAGTTTGGCTCTCAAGATTTCTACCTTCAAAACATGAGATTAGCTGTGATGCTTCCACAGTTTTGTACAGATGTTTCAAATAAATGAAAAAGGTGAAAGTCATATAAGGCCAGCCCCTCCCTTCTCTCCCCTGCCTTCTCCCCTCCCCCGTCTCCCCCCCAGTTAATGGGACAGCAGACATCATGATTTACTCACTGAGTAAATCCCTAGAAGCTAGCACAAGGGCTGGGTTAATTGGCATCTGACATGTTTGCTGAATTGTATCTTCAAGTCACAAAGGAGTATTCTTTATGTTTCTCATGCACTGTACTTTAAGTAGGCACCTTTCCACACAGGCAAAAAGCTTCTTAGGGAAGCAGGGCAAAGCAATGTGAGTCATGTTCCAGCTTCACATTCCAAACAAGTCACTGTTCTGTGAGTTCGTGCTGAGGCTAGGGAGTCTTTCGGTTGCCAGAAGCTTCTAAGCAGCTGTTCT
Organism: Chrysochloris asiatica; assembly: GCF_000296735.1. Classification (NCBI taxonomy): domain Eukaryota; kingdom Metazoa; phylum Chordata; class Mammalia; order Afrosoricida; family Chrysochloridae; genus Chrysochloris; species Chrysochloris asiatica. Next base: position 9,714,750 of record NW_006408629.1, read on the forward strand.
GTGATATGAGATTGGCTGAAGCAAAGGGAGACATACTCCTTTGCGGGTAGAGAGCTCACTGCTCATATCTTTCCAAAATGGGAATGATGTATACCTCAGTGTCATTCCTAACCACATGGTAATGTGGATAATACCCTGACTGATGCTGGAAGGCTGGACTCCTGCCTTGACCTCTCCACCATTCACTGTTAAGTTTCTGGCCAGTCACTTAACTGTGTTGCTTCAGTTTTCTCTCTTTGTAAAATGAGATAAGACCTGCCCTGGTGGTTATACAGAATTGTTCTAGGACCAATGGCACATTATGAAAGCGTTTTGTAAACTGTAAAATGTACAAAAACCAATTGCTGTTGAATCGATTCCAATTCACAGTGACATTCCAGGACAGAATAGAACTGCCTCATTGCATTTCTAAGGCTGTAAATCTTTACAGATATAGACTGCTACATATTTCTTTCATGGAGCAACTGGTGGGTTCAAACCGCCAACCTTTTGGGTAATAGCCAAGTCTGATAAATATAACTGGCATTGTTGGTAGTATTGGTGATCTTATCAATCATGACTGGTTTCTGTGATGCATATCTACTGACCTAAGCCTCATGAAATTATCAAGGTCAAAAGGGTTGTGCTAATGGTTGAAGGAAATTTTCCAACATAAAATTTGAAATATACTCTAACTGGTATCAAATGATGTACTGTCTAGCATACTAGACTGTGCAGATCAATTGGGCTGGACTCTCATTAAGTGACTTAGCTATTACTCTGTATGCAGATTTTCATCATATTAATGTAAAATACAGTCTCAAAATGCATATTATCAACTAATATGACAGCATTCTCCATTGTTATTTTCGTTGTTAGATGCCGTTGAGTTGGTATAGACTCATAGCGATCCTACACACAACAGAATGAAACATTACTGGGTCCTAGGCCAACTTCACAATCATTTCTACGTTTGAGCCCATTGATGCTGCCGTTGTGCCAATCCATCTCGCTAGGGGTCTTCCTCTTTTTCTTTGAACCTCCACCTTACCAAACATGATATTCTTCTCCAGTGACTGGTCTCTCCTGACAATAAGTCCAAAGTATGAGAGATGAAATCTGGTCATTCTGGCTTCCAAGGAGCACTCTGGCTGTACTTCTTCCAATACAGATCTATTTGTTCTTTTGGCAGTACATGATATTTTCAGTATTCTTCTCCAACACTATAATTCAAATACATCAGTTCTTCTACAGTCTTCCTTATTCTTTAAAGTGTTCAAGAGCAAAGATGTCAGTTTGAGGACTAAGGTGTGCCTGACCCAATCCATGATATTTTCAGTAACGTCATATGAATATGAAAGTTAGATACCGAATAAAGAAGACTGTAGAAGAATTAGAGTATTTGAGTTATGGTGTTGGAGGAGAATACTAAAAGTACCATGGACTACCAAAAGCACAAACCAATCTGACTGGAGGAAGTACAGTCAGAATACTTCTTGGAAGCCAGGATGGCCAGACTTTGTCTCTCATACTTCAGACATATTATCAGAAGTGACCAGTCAGTTGAGAAGGATATCATGTTTGGTAAAGTGGAGGGCCAGAGAAAAATAGGAAGACCCCCAATGAGATGGATTGGCAAAGTGGCAGCATCAATGGGCCAAGCATGGCAACAATTGTGAAGTTGGCCCAGGATCGGGCAGTGTTTCATTCTGTTGTGCATAGGGTCGCTATGAGTTGGTACCAACTTGATGGCACCTAACAACAACAACAACAAACAGTTCAATCCATAATGAAGTTGTAGGTTAAACAACTTTGTATCTCCCCAATCCAAAACTGTTTCAGTGACTAATGAATAAAGAAAGGAATGAAGAAAGTACTTTAAACATTTTGAGGAATAGAGAAGAAATATAACATTAGTGTGCTTTTTGGTAGTGCTGAGGATAATACTTGCATAGTCATCATATTTAAATGTACTTGTTGAATTTCAGCTTCTAGAATTGACTTACAGGAAAAATAAAATGCAAGAATACTAAATATGGTTATATGACATATTGTAAATGCTTTCTATCTTAAAGGAATCCTGGTGTGGTGCTGTAGGATAAACAATGGACTGCTAACTGCTAGCGGTCACTCCTTGGAAAACCTATATAGGGTAGCTATGTATTGGAACTGACTCAACAGCATTAACCAGTATCTATCTCAAAGGAGCTCTGGTAGCGTAGTGGTTACGAATCGGGCTGCGAACCTTAAGGTCAGCGGTTCGAAACTACCAGCCGCTCCGCGGGAGAAAGATGAGGCTTTCTACTCCCGTAAAGATTTACACCCTCGGAAACCCTGTACAGGGTCGCTATGGGTCGGACCTGACTCGATGGCACTTAGCAACAACAACAACATCTTAAAGCTGTAAACGTGAAAATCCTATTGCCAGATGATAGGTATGGAAGTGGGGAGGAGAGACTAAAGAAACATCTAGGAACACTAATACCTTCACCATATTGGAGTGGGTCTGGATTCAGACTGCCTGGATTTGAGTCCTTGCTCTGCCACCTTGCTCATCTTGTGGGCTTGGGTAACTCATCCCTCTACCCCTATGCTGCAACTTCCTTTATCTGATACCCTATAGAGTTGCTGTAAGGATTAAATGAAATAGCTCATGTGAAATGCCTAGAACAGTGTCTGGCAATTGTCAATGCCCAATAAAATTTAATTATTGTTGGCTTACATAATCAAGCATGGAGAGAGACGCTCTAAAGTTGATGAAATCAGAAACCAAGGTTTACATATATTCTATAAAGAGTCAAAGCAATCAAAAACTAAGAGCAGGAAGGAATATTGAGGAGTGTAGAAGTGAATTAAATCTTCATATTTCAGAGCAGGGAGTTATAGATCCTATTTTAAGACAGAGCATAAAATTATGGAAATAACCATGAGAAAACAAAAAGCAGCAAAGCTTGCAAACAAACGATTGTCTCTGGTAAGTGGGAATGGAAGTAGAAAGGGCAGGGGAGCTATTCTGTTGCTTTATTATAGCTTTTCTACTTGATTCCTTACCATGTGCATATAGTATTTTCATTTGTTCAAAGGTAAATATATTCACATGCATATTCACACTTACATGTGAGAATTGTTTGGTGCTCCCCACAGCAGCACCTATTGTAGCACTTTACTAATATTGTATGCATAATGTTGCTGTTAAGGGCCATCAAATCAGTTCTGACTCATTGTGACCCCATATAGGGTTTCTGAGGAGCTGCTGGTGGGCTTGAACCACTGACCTTGTGGCTGACAGTCAAGTGCTTATCCTACAGCAACACACCAGGAATCCACACACAAACACCTGTTAAATAAATAATGTTGCCATCCTCGCTGCATTTAAGTAAGGTTTCCTGGTGACTTAGCACTTGATCACAATGTCGGTTTAAACCACAAGGTCAACAGTTCAAATCCACCAGTTGCTCCTTGGAAACCCAATAAAGAGTCTCTATGAGTTGGAACCGACTCGATGGCACTTAACAGCATCTTCCAGTAATGAGATTGCCTTTTTACTAACACAACAGCTGAACTGAAAATTATTTATGCCAAATATGTCAAGTCCATATGTCCTTGTGTGTTTTTTCCTTAGATTAGCAAATAGGTTCTTCCTTATATTCTGAAAATTACACTCAATAGTTTGAGCATTTCAAAGAATATCAATGTACATTGAAAATCACATTTCTAAGAACTAAAAAGATGGCAATGAGAAAGTCTCTGATTTTTCACTTTTGTATACATTGTTTTTAGTATAAAATGTACAGAAATATTCTACCAAATGATAAGAAGAAGTCATGTTTCTGCTATGGAAGAAAGTTTTAGCGTTATCTCACAAAATAAAACTGTAAAATTAAGTGCTAATACAAGGGGGCTTCCAAAAGTTCGTGGCGGAAAAAAAGAAAGTGGACTTGAAAGATAATGGAATTCCCCCATGAACTTTTGGAAATCGCTGATAAGGTGGCAGAGGGCACTGATGGTAGAAGGGACCTGCTATGTAAACCCTTTCAGAGATAACTGATGTGAAAAGGAATCTTGATTTTCAGTCAACTGGCTCATATTTTAAAAAGATTTGGATTTCAATCTCTTGATGATCCAAGTTCAATAGTAATTTTCTTAAAACACTGTAAAGATTTAGAAGATTGAAGAAGAGAATAATATCTTTTTTTTTTTTTTTTTTCAAAGTTACTTATGTGTAAGCTGAATCTATTAAAAATATTCTTGTCAGAGGTCCAATTTATAGAAAGATGTGTGTTCAATGGGATCTTGATACATATATATTGTTGTTGTTAAGTGCTACCCACAGTAACCCTGTATAGGGGTTTCCAAGGAGTGACTGGTGAGCTTGAACTCCCGACCTTGTGGCTCAAACTGACTTTGCAGTCCAGCACATTAACTCATAGCACCACACTAGGACTCCTGATATATATTATATATGTGTGTGTGTGTGTGTGTGTGTATGTGTATGTATACACATACACATATGTATACTAATCAGGACTAGTAATATGAAAGACATTTCAGAATTATACACAGCTAAAAACAAGAGCTAATCCTGGATTAAGCTAATATTTTTATTTCAGTCACTTATCTGGTCCACATTCTTTCTGTGACTCTGTTTCTATAGCACAACTGGAGTTATACAATTGGCTCCTAGCAAAGCACTTTGTTCTCATTAAACTAATACGTTACCTGCTCCATCCTTCTTGTATCTTTGAAATCAACAGAATTCTTATTTAAATGATGAGAAAGGTCTCTGAACATCCTCACAGACACAGGAAAATCATTTCAACTCATAACACCTCTCGTAGAAAATGTTCTGTTTTAAAAAGCTTTAAAGGACCTAACTATGTCAGAAGTGCAAGGAGACACAACTTCTCCATTTTCAATGTTCCCCTGATTGAAGGAATCCTGGGTTGCTTATTTCTATTTTCTATAGTAAGCATGTGTATAAAAGCACTAATTCTTTTTAAGGTGCAGACTATCTCCAGATGAATTAGGAAAAGGAAGATTTGCTTAAATGTAATAAACTTTTTAAAAAGTGTCAAGATAATCAGATAGAAATATTTGCTTAGTGATGAGTCAGATTCCACTCAATACCAGGGGGCTTGTTTTTTTTTTTTTTTGTAATCACTTACCCTCTACAAGTAGTTACCCAAAGTTTTGTTTTTGAAATTAGAATCAGTATTGGGAAAATCATAAAATTTAAAGCAGTCTTCCATTGTTTTGATCTCCCAAAAAGGAAAAAAAAAATGCCCAAAGTAATATTATCTTTTTTTATATTTTCTTACTTTAGGTATTAATTATACTATGTCAGTATTCCAAAATTCCTGTATTTAAAATATTTTAAAATTCATTTACTTATCACCTACCACATCATACCTCCCAAACCAGTTGAAGAGCAAATTCAACAAATGGTTTTGAATGCATAAATGACCTCCAACTTACATTTGCACATGTGATATTTGGTCCATATGTGGGTTGGAAACCTGCTTTCCAAACTCTACTGCTTTCATCAGGCTTTGCAAAAACACTTTTTTCCCCCCCCAAAACATTCTATACCAGACTGGTAAAATATTAGCTATGTATTCTCACTCTGTGTATGCCTCAAAGAACACCACTCTTTCCATACTTGTTGTTAAGTGCCACTGAGTCAGTTTCAACTCATAACAACCCTGTATGGGGTTTCCTAAGAGCAGCTGGTGGGTTTGAACTGCCAACCTTCTGGTTCACAGTCCAGTGATGATCTTCTAGCATTGCAACAGAAGTCCTTCCATACTTAATCTACCAAATATACATGCATACACTAACTGGTTAGATATATGTATAACCTCACTTTTCTGTGTGTTTTCAAACAGTTCCACTAGAAAATGAAATATAGCTATCAGATTAGAAGAAGAAAACTTAATAGTGTTATCTACATGCTTTATCACCACCAACCTCATTGTTCTCTCCTGCTATTATTCCAAACCCTGTAGCTTTTCATTTGGTCCATTGATCAGATACTCTGAATTCTGTTAGGGGTCAGCATGACCTGAATTCTGCGGGTCATGTGTGTATAACTTTTATTTACATTTAATTTATTCCTAATTTTGGACCAGAACTCTTGTTTGGAGGAGCCAATATTTTATGCGTTTGAGAACCACTGCCTTTCAATATCCACAATAATTTCAGTAATAAGGAGCACACCTGCATGGAAAAGAAAATCTATGAATATATAATCACCATTTGTAACTTATTATGACCATAGTAATAACTGTTATAACTAACATTTATTAAGATTATTTCTTTAACGTGCTTACCAAACCCAGTTTCCATGCCATTCTAACATTGCTTAACCTGGCCTACCCCGACCATTTGTCCCACTACTCAAATTTTAACATATGTGGGAATCGCATTGTGAAAATAGATTTCTAGTACCGCTAGAGTCTTGTGAAAGTACAGATTCCTAGTACCTACCTCCAGAGTTTGTGATTTTTGGAGTGACTGGTAATTTGCATTTCTGAAGTTGCTGAAACCACCGTGGGTAGCACTACCCTGCGCAGTGTAAACAAGAGACTTTTAGTGGTGACAAAAGGCCTCTATTTTCTATGAGACAAAACTTGGCAATTAGTTCACTGACATATTTTCAAAATTATAACTAAGTTTCAAATTTTTGCTTAGTGTACAGATTTGCTAGAGTGGTAACAGGTAGATCCAGAATTGTGCAAAATAGGCTATAGCCAAGCACTTAATCTTTGTACCGCCAGGGCTCCTTGAATAGAGTGGTAGGAGTAACAACCTGGCTACAAGGAGATAGATGGCTTTTTTAAAAGCAGCATTTGAAAGCCACTGCCCTAGACTAAGCATTGGACTACCAACCTGAAGGTTGATGGTTCAAACCAACCAATGGTTCTGCAAAAGAAAGATGAGGCTTTCTGCTCCCATAACAGTTTTGGAAACCCTATGAGGCAGTGCTACAAAGGTTACACTATTCAAGTACCCAAATAAGAGTGGGATCATAAGACTTCTGATCCCCATCACTCAGCTTCACATTGTAGAAATCCAAGCTCACCTATAAATCTATTTTCTTAGGTTTAGGTTGTGCATTAGATAAATGGGTTCAGTAGCTCTAGGAATTGTGTAATTTGACACAGGATATATGTTTGCCTTTAGGTTTGCTTAGAGGGTTAACTCTAGGACTCCTGGTGTGGTGCTGTAGGATATGTACTGGACTGCTAGCTGCAAGGTAAGCAGTTCGAAACCATCAGCCACTCCTTGGAAACCCTGTATAGGCCTTTATGAGTTGGAACGGACAACAGAGGATTCATTCTAGGACAAATGATTCTGAGCAGTTAAACCTTTCGCCACTAGATGGAACTCCTGCTACTTTTGCTCTGTTCTCTCTCCGCCTACTAGACAGCATTCCCGGCATAGTAAACCATATGATTGTCAGATTCAAAATGGCCAATACTAGTCCGTATCAGTTCACTAATGCCTAGGTTATCGATCTTTATGCAATCTATTTAATTATTGGCCACATCCAATTTTCCTAGATCCGTGCTTTGATTATTAATGGATGTTTGAAGCTGTTTCTCCTCATTTTGAGTTGTGTCCGATCAGCAAATGAAAGTCCCCAAAATTTTAATTCCATTCACGGCCAACTCTACTTTGAGGAGGCAGCTATTTGACCATATTTTGAGTCTTTCCTACCTGAGGAGCTTATCTCGCAGCACTATATCTGACAATGATCTGCTTGCTATTCATAAGATTTTCAGTGGCTAAACATTCAGAAGCAGTCTGCCTCTCCTTCTTCCTAGTCTGTCTTAGTTTGAAAGCTCAGCTAAAATCTGTCTACCTGGATGATTGGTGGTATTTAAAATGACCTGTGGCATAGCTTCCAGCCATACAGCAGCAGGCTAGCCACCACAGTATGACAAACTGACAGACAAGTAACGCAGAACCAGGCAGTGTTCCGTTCTGTTGTTATTGGGTCACTATGAATTGGAACTGATTCTACAGTACCTAATAAGAAGAAGATAGCATTGATTTGGAATTTTAAATCAGTAAACAAGATAACTCAAAATTACTTTGCTGTCAGGGTTGTTGTTATTAAGTGCTGTGGAGTCAATTCTGACTCATAGCAACCCTGTATAGGATTTCCAAGAAGCAGCTGGTGGGTTTGAACTGCCACCCTTGTGGTTTAAAGTCCAGTGCTGATCCTACAGAGCCATACCAGGAGTTCGCTATGAGGGGGGTGTTGTTGTTGTTGTTAAATACCGTGGAGTCGGTTCTGACTCACAGTGACCCTGCACAGGGTTTCCGAGGCTGTAAATCTTTACAGAAGCAGAACACCTCATCTTTCTCCCACGGAACAGCTGGTAGTTTCGAACTGCTGACCTTAAGGTTCGCAGCTGATTAGCAACCACTACGCTAAGTATTGCTAATTTAAGTACAAATCAGAAAGCTAGGTGTTAAAGTATATATAAATAGCCTTAAGGCAGTAATTCATGACTTTGCTAGTTGAGAATTATTTATCTAAATGTCCCCACCACCTTTCCCTATACTAACTAACTTTATATCAAATCTTGACTGATTAGGGAGGTACAAACAAGGTATATCAGAGGAGAAAGAAAACTTCTATTTCCTGTTAAGTAATAACTGGAAATTAACTTACTAAACATTTTCAAAATTATAACTATTGTCCCACCCACTCTTATTTAGTTTACAGATTTATTACAGGGGTAAGCAAAAGACCAGAATTTCTATAGAAGAGGAACAGTGATCTGGCTGCAAGGAGCTAGGAGAAGGCTTGTTGTAAAGCTGTATTTGTATACAGAGAAATCTGTTAGATGCCTGAGGAGGTGTGGCTTGACGGAGGTGATGAGTGTTGGTGCAGAAAGGTAGCAGGTGGTGAAATCTACGCAATAGTCTGTGACCATCTATTCTGTGCAGCTGTTATAAAGTGATCAGATATCTGGTTGGATTGAAAGAGTCTGGTGTATAAATAAGGATGGGAACCCTGGAGATGCAACAGTTAAGCACTAATAGAAAGGTTACTGGTTCAAACTATGACAAGAAATAGACTTAACAGTAACCATTTTGATTTTGTGTTATGAAGGAAAGCCTGTTGAGCCCTGGATTTTGAGGTTTATAGACATAGACACCATTTCTGTCTCTGTGTGGGCACCAGACACTGTAACCATTCATTCTTTCGGGGGTTGCATCTCTGCTCAGATATTTTCCTTACATTCTTATTCTCAAGGCAGCCTCAGAAGATCGATCTTAAGAAATTCCTTTCTGTGTTGGTTGGTTGGTTATGTGCAGTGGAGTCGGTTCCGACTCATAGCGACCTTGTACAGGGTGTCCAAGGCTGTAAATCTTTACAGGAGAAGAAATCTTCAGCTTTCTCCCGAGGAACAGCTGACAGTTCCGAACTGCTGACCTCGTGGTTTGCAGCCCGATTCGTAACCACTACGCTACCAGAGCACCTTTCCTCTCTATGTAGCTCTCTCCGTTTTGATATCCTGTCCTAGGAATTCTGTTTTCCTTACTCTCCTCAGACTCTCAGTTTTTTCTCCTCTGCTTACAGGGCCTGTTGGGCTATGTCTCAGTTCTTCCTCCCTGTGCATGGGCCTGGAAACTCTTTCAAAGCAGTTGTTAACTGCTGTCAAGTTAGTTCCGATTCATAGCGACCTTGTATAGGGTTTCCGAGGAGCAACTGGTGGGTTTGAACCACCCACCTTGTGGTTCGCAGTCCAGTGCTGATCCTACAGTGCTAAAGCAGTATACCTGGCAATTTCAGAACTTACCTTGATTGCTTCCTACCCTTCAGGGATAACTATCTTTGGTTGCTTGATGTTGTTGTTGTTGTCAGGTGCCATCGAGTCGGAACCGACTCATAGTGACCCCATGCACAGCAGA
>NW_006408629.1:9727034-9755899 GCF_000296735.1 Chrysochloris asiatica
CCTTCCTCTTTGCTCCCTACTTTTGCATTCCAGTCACCAGTAATGAGCAATACATCTTGATTGCATGTTTGATCGATTTCAGACTGAAGAAGTTGGTTGCTTGATAAGCAGATGAATAAATCCGATCCTGGTTACTCTATGTTGGCCATAGTATTAGTACTTATTGACTTTTTAGTAAAATCGTTAAGTAATGACAACCTAGATAATATTGAGCATAAAAAAAAGAAAATATGTAACAGACTCAGAATCACTGAGGTTTCTTTTGACACCATTTTTCCTATTTGAAAATGTGTAATCAGTTATTTTGTTGTTTTTGTGAAGTGCCGTCGAGTCGATTCCGACCCATAGCGACCCTGTATAGGGTTTCCGAGGAGCAGCTGGTGAGCTTGAACTGCTGACCTTGCAGTTCAAACGACTTTGCGGTCTGGCGCATTAACCCACAGCGCCACACCAGTACTCCAATCAGTTATTTAGGTAATCTTTAATTTAAAAATGACAAAATTATTCATATGGCTACCAAACGAGAACTAAAAATGTGGCACAATTTTAGTTGCCTAATGTTTGCTTAAGGAGCTCTGGTAGCGTAGTGGTTACGAATCTGGCTGTGAACCTTAAGGTCAGCAGTTCGAAACTACCAGCTGTTCCTCGGGAGAAAGAAGAGGCTTTCTGCTCCCGTAAAGATTTACAGCCTCGGAAACCCTGTACTGGGTCGATGAGTCAGAATTGATTCCACGGCATATAACAACAACAACAACAGTGTTTGCTTAAGGAGCTCTGGTAGCGTAGCTTTTACAAATCGGGCTGCTAAACTCATGGTCAGCAGTTCGAAACTACCAGCTGTTTCACAGAAGAAAAGATGAGGCTTTCTGCTCCTGTAAAGATTTACAGCCTCGGAAACACTGTACAGGGTCGCTATGAGTCAGAATCGACTCCATGGTACTTAACAACAACAACAAACAACGTTTGTTTGGAGTCCTGGTGTGACACTGGACTACAAGGTCGTCGATGGTTCAAGCTCACCAGCTGCTCCTCAGAAACCCTGTACAGGGTTGCTATGGGTTAGAAACTACTTGATAGCACTTACCAACAACAACAACAACAACAACGATGTTTGTTTAATATTTTGTTTGTTCTTTAACAGTGTAATTTTTTATTGCTGCATTTTTCTCTTTTTGTTTTAGTACACGTTTGTGGAAGGCATGTTAAAAATATCTGTTTTTAAAAACTTATCTTCCTGTCAGTTACTGATTTAAAATTCTGACATTGTGCTGTTTTTAATTTCCTGCCAAAGCTAAAATGAGCTCAAAATAAGCTATGCCGTATGCATTTACTAGGTGAATTGCCCCCTCATTTTTCATATTTTGGATCAGGAACTGACTACACTATCGGACTCTTCCACTTCTTTAAATTAAAAATGTTAAAACCACATTATAGCCTGCCTTAATTTTATTTGAAAATGAACAGATGCTTCACAGTAATTCTGGAAAGCACTTTTTAACAGATTCTAAGAGCTCTTTCTAAAGGAAATGGGAGGAAGAGAAAAGGAAGTGGCTTCTAAAACTAAGTCAACTGGGTAGTTGAATGACAAGACCTAGCATTCACAAAGACCAAGCCACACTTGTACTAAGAAAAGGCAATTCAACACCCAAGCTAGCAACCAGGGGGAAGGGTACCGTTCGCTTGTCAGGAGGCCATTTATCCTAAAATCTCGTCAACTGCAATATAGACAGCATTAGAAAATAATTTTCCATAATGCCCAACTAGTTTCATTTTCTAATTTTTTAGCTTGCAACACAGGCTAATAGAAGAATGGTTGAAAGGGCTAAAGCTAAAGTAATTGGCACTTCTGAAGAAAGAAGATGGTAAAGGTGTTTGAAGAGTTAGGTGAGTACCACCTAACGAAGGCCGTTCAGATTCTGGAATTGCAGCTACACAAACTTGGATGGAGAGATAAGAACAGAGGGGAGAAAGGTGTTTGTGAGGATAAATGTTCGATCTCTGCACCTGGGCATACTCTCCAAGAGAAAATGACAGAGATCAGCAGTTTCATCTTTGTGGAAGGTGCATTCAAGATCAGGAGAAAGAAGAGTCTCAGCTCAACCTGAACCATGAGCCAAGAGGTCACAGGAACTATCAGAAGATAAGTCAAAGCAGAAATAAATTTCCTTCTGTTCAAATCAGCAGCAGTGAAGAGCATACCAACATTTCTCTTGGCTTTGTCTTGAAAATTAGAGTTTTTCAGCCAGCGTAATGACCCAATCTAAAGGCATAAATGTGATGTATTGGGAGGTTTTGTAATCTAAGGCAAAGTTCAGCGAAAGTGGGTGAATCTGGGACTACTACATTGGAAAATGTGTGCAGTTAGGGTGGAACTTAATGTAAGAATCCTTTGATTTAGCTGAACTGTATTTCATACCCCATGCTGCTGCAACCTTCCAATGTGAATTTTGGAAATCACTCACCCTCTCTGAGTATTAGTCTCTTCACTAGATGACCTTTAAAATCCTTACCTGATATAAAGTAAAAGACTGTATGAGAAAATATCAAGGCATTTCTCTCCAATCTTATCAATAAAATATCCTTTTCTCTGGGGCATAACTGCTCAACTTAGGCCAGGGAATAAGAATTATAATAGTCAGAATTATAGCATCTAATATTCCTTATGTGTTTCTTATATGTTACATTATGCCTTGCTCTTCACATGAGCTGCATCATTTAATCCTCCCAGTAATCCTATGAGGAAGATGCAAATATTACACTCTTTTATAGGTGAGGGAATTGATACTAAAAAGAAATCGGGAAATGTACCCAGGATCATATAGGTAAATGTGGAACTAGTGGTGGAATTCAGGCACTCTGATTTCAAAGCACCAGACCTAATTAATATGCATTTCCACTTTTCAAATTTTCCATCCAAAATTCAAGCTAGTGGACTAAATATGTTTTATGCATCAGAGGGTCTTAAAACACTGATACCTGGTAGCAATAATGTAATGCTATTTAAAAGGATGGTGAGGTATCATTACTTAACAATTGTTTAAGTCTTCTTTGTTTCTTTAAAATTAGCTTTTGGTTTGCATTAATATTGCAAGTTGGAAAACTGAAGTAGTCATATGAGTAATTCTAAAGAAATTATGAATGATTCTTAAAAAGAAGAAAGGAGAAGCTCATTAATGTGTTTAAGTTGGAACTGGGCGGAAGTAAGTGGAGTCAGTTGGCAGGATAGGAGACAGAGTTGATTTATCCAAATTAACTATAATTTATTACTTAGGTCTACAAATTTTGAAGCATTACCATTTTTACCATTACCACATTTAAAATTTGAAGCATTACCATTTTCCTGGGGCGGGGTGGGGGGGGGGATGGTCTTAGTTCTATTGTACAGAGGCAGTGAATTCATTTTGATTGACTGTGTTTTCAAATGTAGCATAAAGTGAAGAAGACCAAAAGAAATTTTAGAAAGTATTCTTAAGACATACACTCAAATTTTATTTCTGTAGCTTTTGCCATATGGGAAATAAATTGAGGATCGGCACCCAGTTTGATCAGCTTCTTTTATATCAATACCCACAAAATAAGGCCCTTTAAGAGATGAAGTTCAATGCTAATAATAATAATTACTGGTCTCCCAAAAAGTTTGGAGTATTCTGTACTTAAGATGAAGTAGAGATATTCTACACAGTTTAATTTCTCAGGCATCCAGTAATATTTAAAAGGATTGAATGTCAAAGATTTAAAATATTAACTACAATGAATTTACACACCTGCCTACTGCAGAAAAAGAATCCCTTAAAGACAATTTTAAGATAGGGTCCTTGCATTTGAGCTCTAAAGGATTTGGTTTGAAATAACCGGAAGATAGCTCAGTTTCAACTTATTTTGTGGATATTTGGTCTGATTCTGAGAAAGAGTAGCTCTTACCTATTTACATCTGTCTTTGTTTTTGTTGTTGTTTTTAGAGATTTTATTTGTGCATTGCAATCTTTTTCGTCATACCATAAATGTTTTTTTTTTTGTTGTTGTTTGTTTGTTTGTTTGTGCCCTTTTTGGTTAAACCCATTTATTGAAACATATTGTCCTATCTAATATGACAGAGCTGGAGTCAAAGCAGTTCTGTGGAGGGCTATAAGACACAACTTGGATAGTAGCTTATTTTCTAGAGATTAGATTCAGTGTTCCATTCTTCTGTAATGCTAATAATACTAAACTAATTCTACAATGCAAATTAGTTTACACAGAAAACTAATAGTTCATCGTTACATAGGATAGGATCTTATTGGTCAACAATCATCCTCAACAATATGCATTTGTTTTCAGTTCTCAATGTAATCTAGCAGTCAGTTCAGTAAGGCTGCTAAGGCCTTCCCTGTAGCCACCAGTGGGGAACCATTTCCTTGGCATGAACTCAGACTCCCTCATACTGTCATTCCTATTCACTATGAGTTCCTTGTCCACACAAATTTCACCTTCTTTGGATTTTGCTGCATCTGAGAAGACTGAGATCTTGGCTAGAGATGCCACCCAATTTGTCATCTTGCATAACAAAGGCTTTGGAATCACAAATGCCACCCTTCACACAGAGAAAGATTTGAGAATACAGGAAAGCAGGGGAAAAGCTAAATGTTTTAAATTATTCTGCTCATCAAAAAATCACCCTGCTGGCTGCAGAAGAACTTAGTGCTGACATGAAATACTATGTAGCTACTGACTTCCAAGCCAAGTTAGCTGCTGGCATTGAAGGATTTTATAAAAGCACATATAGAGGGCTCTTGGCGGTGAAACAAGGCAAAACATTGCTCTAGCCTGGCACTTTTGCTTACAGGTTTCATCTGTGCCAGGAGCATGCTACAGCATGAATGGCACAGTAAACTGTGGGCAACTTGGAAAAATAAGAAGCTTTGCTACTCTTTAATGAGCCAGCTAAAGATGGGTAGACAGGATGCAGACACAAATAGCTGGAGAGAGCAGTTAGCAGAAGGAGAGGCCATTATATGATTGGGATAAAACAGGCAGATATCTGTGCTAATAAAAGGGATGGTACATACAGAGAGAACTCAAATCAGGAAGGTTTCTCACAGGAGGTAAATCTTGATCTGGGACTAAAAGAAACAGTAGGTGAGATATGGGTGGAAGAGAAGAACTGAGAGAGAGCGCGCGTTATCAAGGTGACAACAGGACTCAAAACTAGCAGTCAGGGACAAATCTACTTTAATCATTGAAAAAGACGGTTTATTCAATCTACATATATTTATTGAGTACCTGACACTCCTCTAGGCACTGAATGGGCAAGAAAATAAATTAAAGAGACAAGGTAAGTGATAAATGTTACAAAGGAAATAAACAAGGGGATGTGATAGAAAGTAGGCATGGTTTGGGATTGAGGCTGATTATATGAAGAAAAACCTGGCATCAGGATTGGAGAAGACTCATTAACAACTTGCAATATGCAGATGATACAACCTGGCTTGCTAAAAGCAAAGAGGACTTAAAATACTTACTGATGAATATCAAAGAACACAGCCTTCAGTATAGATTGTACCTCAAAGTAAAGAAAACAGAAGTCCTCACCACTGGGGCAATGAACAACATCCATATAAATGGAGAAAAAATTGAAGTTGTCAAAAACTTTATTTTGCTTGATTAACCATAAACACTCATAGAAGCAGCAATCAAGAAATGAAAGGCTATATTGCATTGTGCAAATCTGTTACACAAGACCTCTTTGAGTGTTTAAGAGCAAAAGTGTCAGTTTGAGGACTAAGGTGCACCTGATCCAAACCATGGTATTTTCAGTAACCTCATATGCATTGAAAATGCAGTGAATAAGGAAGACCATAGAAGAATGTATTCATTTGAGTTATGGTATTGGAGAAGATTATATAAAGATTACTATGGACTGCCAGAAAAAACACAAACCAGTCTGTGTTGAAATAAGTACAGCCAGGGTGCTCCTTGGAAGCCTGGATGTCCAGACTTGTCTCTTACACTTGGGACATATTATCAGGAGGGACCATATTTGGAGATGGATATCATGTTTGGTAAAATGGATGGTTGGAGAGTAATAGAAAGACCCCCAATGAGATAGGTTAGCACTGTGGCGACCGCAATGGGTTCAGGCAAAGATTGTGACACTGCCATGGGGCCAGCACGTGTTGCATTCTGGTGTGCACTGGTTCACTATTAGTTAGTGCTGACTCAGTGGCACCTGACAACAAATTCATCTGAAGCAACAGAGGAAGAAGGAGGGTCAGGAGTAGGAAGGGGATATGGAATGTGTGGCTAATTGCCTCCATGAACAGCTGCCTCCTTTACCATGAGACCAGGAGAATTGGTTGTTTTTTGTTACCATTATGGAATATTTTGATCAAAGAGTCTTTAAAAGAACCCTGATAAAAAAAGGGAATTTTAAAATCTCATAAATTATAGACTTCCTGGAGTCGTGAAGATTGGATAAACCTCTAAGACTATTACCCTGAAATAATCTTTAAACCTGAAACAAAAAATCTGCATCAAAGTCTTCTTAAAAACAAATAATAGTTTAGCTTGTTGTTGTTGTTGGGTGTTGTCCAGTCCAACTCATAGCAACCCTATATATAGGGTTTCTGAGGTGAGTTTGAATCACGAACTTTTGTGGTTAGCAGTTTGGCGCTTCTCCTATAGCTCTATGCTTGTTGTTGTTGTTAAGTGCCGTCGAGTCGATTCCGACCCATAGCGACCCTGTATAAGGTTTCCAAGGAGCAGCTGATGAGCTTGAACCACCGACCTTGCAGTTCAAACAACTTTGAAGTCTGATGCATTAGCCCACAGCACCACGCTTAACTAGTATTAAATATATGCCTTGAACTTTATTCTTTTTTTTGGTTTAAAATCATTTTTTTATTGCCCAGGATATTTTTTTTTCTTTGTGTCTTATTTATTTATTTGCTTGTTTGCTTTGTTTTCTCTTTTAATAGCTATAAATTCAAGTTTAGGGAAGCCTGCTTTTGTCTTGAGAAAAAAACCTCCCAGAGCTTTATTATCATTTGCTAACGTGATCTCATTTGAAGAGAATATAGTGATGGTAGTTATCTTGCTACAGTAAAATGTATACCATCAACAATACAGGTCTAAATCTGGTGGTGGTTAAAAGGAGACAAGAGCATTGCTGATGTCTGCTGGTGGCATCTGTAGAAAAGACACACTTTCAAACTCCTAGACAACAGTAAACTCTGTTAGGAAAGTCTTAAAGTGTCTTGCAGGCCAAAAAAGGGATGAGGTTAGTAAAATACCTCAACAGAGTTAGAATAAAATACTGGATTTCCAGTTACTGGAACTTGGATATGTAAAAGTAGTGTGGTAGGTTGGATCATGCTTACAATGGTCTCAAGTTCAAACAAACTAATGTGACAATAACACCACTTCACAAGTCATTCGCATTTGCAGGGGCTTTTCTTTCACTCAGTAGGTGCTGGCAGAAGATGTGCTCAGTCGTTTTCCAATATAGATGCCTAGCCCCAAAGCCAAAACATGAGAAATGAAGAGAGACAGAATGAACACTTTAAGAAATTCTGCAGAGTAAATACCCCCTTTCTTCATGGCTCCACTTTTTCTCATGCTTAAAGAAACTGAACGTTTAGGATGCCTGAAGTGGAACTCCTTAGGTGGAATGTTTTCAGGTTGAACGGACCAATCAGATACCCACTCGACACTTTTCTTTAAAGCGTCAGCTTCTTTCTCTCCTTCTGTAGCTTCTTCTTCTGACTGAGAGCTATGATCCATGCTGGTATACATTTCTACATCAAACATAATCTGTCTGTCTTCTTATGTAGAAGGGCTGTCACAGTGAGAGCTGCCCCTGGAACGACTCTGTTCCGATTCATGTTGTGCATCCAAAAGAATCTTCTTCATGTCCCCATTGTGGATAGAAGATGAAGGCATATGTTCTAGCCGCCCATTTTTCCCATTGCCATTGCTGCTGTTCATTGGCAGCTCCACCCAGGAACTGTTGAGGCCGACTGGCGGTGGCAAAGGTTGTTTGCCTTCTTCGCTGTTGTTGTGCAGGGGAGGGGGCTGCTCTACCAAATTAGACGACATTGTCGGGCTGCTGTAGGTGCTGCGGCCATGGCAAGACTGTCTCTGATTCCTTGGCAGCAGCACAACAAGCAGGCCCGAACTTTATCCTCTTCTAAGAGTTGTCTATATGAGATCAAAATGATAACAGCAACATGAAAGATTAAATAGAAACCTCAGGGGGCAGTGACTTTATGTTAATTGGTTAGAAGCATCTCAGAAAAGGAGAAGAAGCATAGTTACACAACTCGAAGAAGTAATCAATAATGTCTATTGAAATTGTTGAATTGGTGTCTGTTTTGTACAGTCAACAATATTAACAAAATAAAGATGAAAAAAATAGAACCCATACTCCTATGTTTCTCCTCAGAGATCCTTGGCATGTGGCTTTCCTCCTAATACTCTCAAGATGAGTGCTGCACCTTTAGACATTAAGTCTAAGTTCATGTTCTAGATAAATGAAGGAGAAATATTGTTGCTAAGTGCCGTCAAGTCAATTCCAAATCATAGCAACCCTGTTATAGGGATTCCAAGGAGCAGCTGGTGGACTTAAACTGCCGACCTTGTGGTTCAAACTGACCTTGCAGTCCAGTGCATTAACCCACAGAGCCACCTTTACCAAGTTTTCCGACCTATTGGCAGTAGCTTATATTGCATTGACCACACTAAAAATCCTCACCACTGGACCAATAAACAACATTCTTATCAATGGAGAAAAGATTGAAGTTATCAAGGACTTCATTCTTCTTGGAACTGTCAACACTCGCGGAAGCAGCAGTCAAGAGATCAGATGACGTATTGCATTGGGCAAATCTGCTGCACAGGAACTTTTTAAAGTATTGAAGAACAGAGATGTCAGCTTGAGGACTAAGGTGCACCTGACCCAAGCCATGGTATTTTCAATAACCTCATATGGATGCAAAAGCTGGACAGTGAATAAGGAAGATCGTAGAAGAATTGATGCCTTTGAGTTGTGGTGTTGGAGGAGAATACTGAAAGTGCCATGGACTGCCAAAAGAACCAATAGATCTGTTTTGGAGGAAGTGCAGCCAGAGTGCTCCTTGGAGGCCAGGATGGCTAAGCTTTGTCTCTCATACTTTGGACATATTGTCCGGAGGAAACAGTCACTGGAGAATGATGTCATATTGGGTAAGGTGGAGGGACAGAGAAAAAGAGGAAGACCCCTAACGAGATGGATTGGCCAGGTGGCATCATTGATGGACTCAAGTGTGGCAGCGGTAGTGAGGTTGGCCCAGGATCGGACATTGTTTTGTTCTGCTGTGCATAGGGGGTTGCTATGAGTCAGTTCCGACTCGATGGCACCTGACAACAACAACAACAACACTAATCATAAAACCCACCACTGAAAGGGAGTCTGAAGAAATTATTCTTTTATCAGGATATATGGTTTTATTGAACAGAATCAAAATTTCCCTGGAGAGGAAAAAAAGAATGACTATTGTTTAGGTGATTAGCAGCATTTGCCACATATCTCCCTTTCCTTCATGCCATGGGGGCTAACTACCCTCTGGGGCCACAAACACCCACTTCGCAGCTCCCAGTTGTCCATTGAGGACAGCCCTTGCCAGCCCATCTCTTTCCCCTTCACTGTGGTGAGGCTTATGTTGGTTAGAGGCCTCAGTTCTCAGAGGCTTGCTCTCAGGGTACACCACCAGTCAGCTCATTCTCATTAAGGTACCATGTGACCAGTGATGTCTTTTCTCATTTTTTCAAATGACGAAGGCTCACCCAAAGGAAATACATTTTAGTGATATCATTTTGGGAACTGTGGGCAACTGGAAAGGTAGATAGTGGAGCAAGAGAGGGAAGACTTTTCTTCATACCTCCTATCATTAATTACGGGATATTTGGGATTCTTATAATAATTACTCAGCTCTTTTTATACTTAGTTACTTATAGTCAGACATGTAAGATAATATGCAGGGCAATGTTAACAGAATCTTAGTGATCTCCCTCTCTACACAAACATACACACAATGATTTTTCTGAAAATCAGAGAGTCACTACTTGGTGTACAGAACTAAAATTATTTGTGTAAGTGGTGGTGGTGGTGGTGGTATGGTTCCAACTCATAGTGATCCTGTATTGGGTTTGAAAGGCTGTAAATCTTTACGAGAGCAGAAAGCCAGTCCAGTGTAGACTTATGCTAGTCCAGTGTAGACTTATTACAATCAAAATTTCACATGAATGAAAATTATGCCAGGTATTTGGAAACTCTTTATATTTGCAGTAACTACTACCAAATCCAAATTAAAGTTTGAACCCCAAGCAAACCATTCAGAACCTCAGCCTCATTATCCCTGACCGTATTTTAGAAGACATACTAGGGTAGGTCAAATAATATTGCTACTAGGATTCCATTCATACACACATGGGTTAGTTCAAACAAAACTTGTTTAACTGTGTCTCTGTGATCAGTGAATGGATCCAGACAAGTTTTCTCAGTCATACATTTGTCTTAGTGTCATTAGAGTGCCTTCAAAAATAAAGGTCCAATCAAAACAGTAGCTTCCAAGGGAATGTATTGGACCAGTTAAATTCATGGCAAAGAGGTCGGCTCAGAGGTCATCTCTTTTTGGAGGACTCCAAAGAGGTAATCTTGATAATTTTCTTGAAAGATACAGGGCAATCACAGGGACTTATTTAAAATTTTAATAAAATGGAAAACTGAATTGGTGAGGAAAAGGCCAGGAAAATTGTGCTGAAGTATTTTTTTGGATACTCTTCCACTTCCATGATAGCAAGGGCTATCCATCAAGAATTTCATTGTGAAACCTTATCCCATCCACCTTACAACCGTCATCTTACCCCTTGAGACTTACTTTTGTTCCCCAAATTAAAACAACATTAAAAAGAAACACGAGCCTTGGAACTGCAGGGCTCTGAGATACAGGGATTGAGTCACGGTTGGAATTGCGGGGGGGAGGGGGGGATCATGTTAAGATGCTTGACTATTTTTTTGTTGCTATTTGTTTGTTTGTTTTAATCTTGGTTTCCCTTGCATTATAATATAGAGTAGACACTGGAGAGGAAGAGAAAGGAATAGTCAGAAACACCACACTAGAAGGCTTGTAAGTCCGTCTTCTGCCTATGACTGATTGAAATACCTAAAATGGGGCTACAGAGTACCCAGTGAACAAGGCTTCTTGCAGAGCCTTTGCAATATGTAAAGCTATAGGTAGAAACCGGAACCACATCCAGATCTCCAGAGATGAGAAGTCTCCATTTGAAAGGATGAGCAGACCAGCCTGGAGCAGCTAGAAGAATAAAGGATACCTCTTGAAGGAAAGACCTGCAGGAAAAGTGGAGGCAGATGGGCTGTTAATACAAGAACAAACAAATCGCTTCCCTAGAAAACATCAAGGCAAGTGGCCAGGTCCTCTCAACGCAGAACCCCTTCCAAGACTAAGACTCAACAGAAATGCACGCTCTGATTGGTGACCACACACATCACCGATGGGGGGAAGTGGGGTAAAAGCAGCAATGAAGCAGCAAGCTAAGCCCTACAATGTTCAGTGGACTTCTGTGGACCCAGTAGGGGACCTGGTTGGCAAGCAGTGTGAAGAGGCCTAGGGACTCTTGGGCCCAGAGTCAGTGGCATGGCCACAGAGGACTCGAGAGGAGAGTGGAGCTACCGGCAGACGGGAAGAGAGGACATACGCACAGGAGCGCTCACACTTGCAGATGATACCCACGTGACCTGGACCATATGACTGGATGATCGGAGCTCAACCAGGAGAGGAAAGAAGAGGGGGGAAAAAAAAAAGAGTGAGCTGACACAGTCTGATGAACTTGACCTATACCTATGGAGCAGCGAAGCAAAAGAGGGAACAAATCCTCACAGCAAGAAACATTCACACACACCCCCCACACACAGAGTGGACGGAGAAGGACAGCTTGGACATTGGATACTCAAATGGGGAGACGGGGACTACAAAGGCAAAAAGTGACTGGCTTACAAGCTTTCAAGAGGGAACCTGGTGCTAGGGAGCATGGCAGAAGGCAGAACCTCCAGTAGGTACTATTCAATCTGTCTGGGCGGAGCTGATGAAAGGAGATACAGATGGGTAACTCATGATATTGTAGTGAATAATGCTTATCAGGACGGACTATAAGGGTTGGAAATGCAAAGGTAGAAGTTTTGTAACAAGGAAGGGAGTGATTAATTCTCCAGGATAGGAGCTGAGGCCTCTGGGACCATCAACGGAGAAGAGCTGAGAGCGAGACCCTACCCAGAGAAACAGATGCCTGAGATAGAGACAGAGATGATGACATGGAGTGATGAAGCGACTGGGGACTTTGAACCCAGAGAGGGAAAGGGACTGTGGGCTGAAAACTGGGGGGAGGAGGGGGAGGAGGGGGAAGTGTAAGGGGTGGGTTTCTGGGATATACCCTTTGGGTGGTTGATGATGCATGGAGGGGATTGGAACCATACGATGGAATGAATGTAAAACTAAAGTTCTCCCATATAATTCACAATAAAACATTAAAAAAAAAAAAAAAAGAAAGAAACACGATTTGAGTTTCTTGAAAATGTCAGAACTATTGTCTTAAAGTGGTGGAAAGTGAAGAGGTCAGAATTCTCCTGGGAAGGGCTAGAAAGATAAAAACACTGCCTTCAGAACTGTGTAACCTAGATAGAGGCTATATGGAGAAACAACAGCTTCGCATTTTGATATTTCTGTTTAATAAAGGTTTCTATGATTTTGGAGCAATGTTTTCTTTACTTACCCTTATAAAGTAAGCTGAGGAAAGTTTATCTAGACAACTCCTCTTGTTTTTCTCCTGGCCCTTATCATCTTGTATCTAACACTTTCGCGTTTCTCTTCTTCCCTCCTTCTCCAATCACAATCTGTTCTTCAGATATGCTTCTTATCTAAAGACATAGTTTTAAGCCCAAAGAACAAATCTGTAATTATACAGTTTTAGGCATTATCGAGGTGATGGGGGATAGAGATTTGTCAGCACACCTGCCCACCTATCATCATTTGAAGACTGGAGCGTCTTTCTGGCAACCACAGATAGCTAGAAGTGTCTGGGAACTCTAGGTCTTGTTGTATTATGAGTTGGAACAAACTTGACCACAGTTAAGAACAACAACATAGAGGCCCTTAGCCCACAATGGAGCAGAAGTAGAAAAACCCAGCTTTGACTCCAATAAGGACAACTCAAAAGCTGAATGAAGCTTAGACTTTGTCAGATGGAACCGTTACCTGCCTGTTCCTCTTCCTTATTCTATTTCACTCACTCCCTTACCAATTTTTCCAGAAAATATTTTCTTTTCTTTGTTTTTAACTTTAAAAAAACAAAGTCTTTTAAAAATTATCTCATGTTTTCCCTAACATTTTCATGGTTTCAATTCTTATGTTTAAATTTTTGACGTACCTGGAATTTATCTTAGTGTCAGACTAAGTGACCTAGCTGGATAGCATAACACAGGGGCCAACAACTTGGATTTTAGCATCAGAGGGGTCGGAGTTGAGTCCAGGTCTTCCATTTGCTGTCTGTGTGATTATTCAGTCTCTAGGGTATCAGCTTTCTCAGCAAGAAGAAGACTGAGGAATCTCAAGGGCCAGGAAGCCAGAGGCAGCAGGTCTTCTGAGCATGAGTCCATTGTGGGTTGCCAGTCAGCCTGCTCAACTGCAGGGCCCATACCCTAGCAACATCTTCCTAATAAGCTGGACTCTGCTTCTGGGGAACATGACCTAAGATGTCACTCATATACACAATTAATCAAATAGACGTCTGACTTAGACCCCTTCAAGCTTGGAGATAGTACTGACCTACCAATTTCTTAGTCAATTTTGAGATCAAGTTCACTGGACATATATCCTAGCTTAGTCATTAATTACTAAGGATCTTGGTAAAGCAACTCAAATGATCTGAGCCTCAACATCCTTGTCTGCCATGAGGAATTACGGAGCTCATGTAAGTACTCAGCACAGTGCGTTGTTAATAATGGTTGTTGTTGTTAAGTGCTGATGCACAGTGTCTTTGTCTATCTATACAGGGTTTCCAAGGATCAGTTGGTGGGTTTGAACCACTGACCTTGCAGTTAGTAGGCCAGTGCTTATCCTACAGGGGCAGTCACTAAATGGTATTTTGCTTTAGTTTTCTTCAAAGAGAGAGTCTAGATTCGCCAAGTTTGTAGTTTGAGAAATTAATATATCACCTCCAGATTTGATGAGTTGTTTGCAGAAAGTAAGAATTCATTTCTTGGTTTCACTTTTGTATTCTGGGTTGGGAGGGAGTCTGTTCACAGAATAATTACAGTTGTGGATTTCGAGCCAGCACAGGCATGTATGGCTTTTCCTTGCTTTGAAGAACCATTATTCAAAGGTAACTTTTCAATCAAGATAAGAAGAGAGAGCAGACACATGTTCTATCCAAAATGATAAAGGTATGATCATTTTCACAAACTCTGGGGATCGTTCCCAGGTTGTGCTATGGTCTTTTTTTTTTTCTTTAATATTTCCTTTGTTTTCAGGACTTGAACCACTGATTTGTTTTTATCTATCTACATACTGTATCAAGGAACCCTGATAGCACAGTGGATTACAAGCTGGGCTGCTAACTGCAAGACCAGTAGTTCAAATTTACCAGTAGCTTCACAAAAGAAAGATGACCCTTTTTGTTCCCATTAAGATTTACAGCCTCAGAAACCCTGTACTCCACGGCACACCACCACCACCATCACCACATACTGTATCAGAAACCCTGGTGGAGCAGTGGGTTAAATGTTGGCTTACTAATCAAAATATCAGTGGATCAAACCCTCCAGCAATTCTGCTGGAGAAAGATGAGGCAGTCTGCTTCTGTAAAGATGTGCAACCTTGGAAACCCTATACAGCATTTCTATTCTGTCCTGTGGGGTTGTTATGTGTTGGAATTAACTCCATGGCAGTGGATGGGTTTTGTTCTTGTTGTTAAGTGCCACCAAGTTAGTTCTGACTCACCGACCCCGTATTGGGTTTCTAAGGCGTTAAAACTTTGCAGGAACAAAAAAGTCTCATCTTTTTCTCACAGAGCAGTTGGTGGGCTCCAACAGCCAATGTTGTGGTTCGCAGTCCTGTGCTTATCCTACAGAGCCACTGCACTTCCCTGGGTTTTACATTGTTGTTGTTGTTGTAATGTGCCATGGAATTGGTTCCAACTTATAGCAACCCTGTACAGGATTTCCGAGGCTGTAAATCTTTATGGGAGCAGAAAGACTCGTCTTTCTTCTGCGGAACAGCTGGTAGTTTTGAACTGCTGACCCTGAGGTTAGCATACTATATGATAATTCTAATTTTTCTAGACTTTAACATCATTCTCTTTTGGACCTTGTTCCACAGGAAGCTTTTTCTTTTCTTTTTTCTTTCTAACATAGTGATTTCTGTTGTATTTGAGTTCCTATAGAATCAATGTTCTTGAACTAGTATTACTTGACTAGGACAAAGTTTCAGCATCAACTAAGGCAGCACTTTTCAAATTCAAAACCACAAATGAATCGCCTGAGGAACTTCTTAAAATTCAGGTACTGACTCAGTAGATTTAGGGTGAGGCTCCAAATTCTGTTTTTCTAACAAGCTCCTAGGTGATGTCGCTACCCTTGCTGGTCCAAGTACCACATTTGCAGTAACAAGGACCTAGAGGACCCTGCCTAGGCACCACCCCAGGAAATTCTGATCTCATAGTCTCTAATGGTGCTTAGAAATCTTTTTTCCCCTAAAAATAAGCTTTGACTCACATCATACTCAAAATGCAGAGACCTTGAGAGACACTGCAGAACCTGAGTCCCATTTTCTCACTAGTGATGTTCTTGCCATTTGCGCTGTTGAACAAAATGTAAAATATTTTCCCATCACCGCTTGGGAAGTAGAACAAAAATAGAGGCAATCTTGAAATGCTTCAGAAGGATGAACAGCATCGAAAGCAGCCCAGTCAACCAGCAGGAGGTCTCATGGCTGCCACGTTCCTCTCAGGCCTACTCAGTGAATGATCTCTAAAGGTGAAGGAGAGAAACCCCCCAGATCTCCTTTTTAGTGCTAGAACAATATTTGCTCTGGAATTTGACTGGCAGAGCAGATCAAGGGAGAATGTGGCGGTGTTCACTTGCCACACATCTCACAATTTTTCCATAATTGTACAGACAGCAACTGAATTCACCCTCTCATTTCCAGGTAAAAATGATGTGCATATAAGGGCAGTTTATAATTTCAGTCCCTATCCTGTCAGCTTTTTATTATTATAAATTATTTATTAAGATAAAATTTCACATGAATAATTATGGAGAGTAAAGTAGAAACACAATAAAGCATTTTAATTAAAACGTGATGCAAACACAATCACACACAATCTCATATGTAGTATCATTATTATATTAGAATCTAAAAAGTCTATCTTCAGAAACCTGAAGTAATTTCTCATGTTTGACTTTTTTAAAATAAGTAAGCACTTTGAAAATATTCTACGAACTTCTTGTCTAATTGCATTGCCTCAGTTAGCTGGAGTAGCTCTATGGGTCATGCTCAATTTAGCAAATACCTGCTTAACTTCTGGCTTCTCATAGACATACTGAACCCAGGCTTCCAAGTCCTCTGCATTAAGTTGGAGCACTGAAGCTCTGAGGGAAGAAACCACACATAAACTTCTCAACTGGTTTAGTTAAGAATCCAAAATTTAAGGGAAGTCAGGTGATCACCTAAGCAGCAGTTCTTGTTAGTTGCTGTAGAGTTGATTCCGACTTATTGTGACCCCAACTGTACAGAGTAGGACTGTGCTCCATAGGGTATTCAATAATGTGACCTTTGGGAAACAGAACACAGGCCTAACTTGAGAGATGGCCCTGGGAAGATTCAAACCATCAATCTTCCAGCTATACTATCACTTAACCATTTGCACCACCACACTAGGACTCCTTAAGTGGTACTTGTTGTTGTTAAGTGCCATCAAGTTGATTTCTACCCATAGCAACCCTGTAGCGACTGGTGAGCTTGAACCACCAATCTTGCAGTTCGAACCAATTTCACAGTCTAGCGCATTAACCCACATCGCCACTACAGGCAGTATATCTTTTGTGGTTTTCTTTGTCCTCTTCAATCCTTAAGGGAACACACACCTTCTGGTGACAGTTGCTATGCATGCAGAGTCCTGCCAACATTGAGAAAACAGCTAAATCTTTGTTCAGCTACAAGTGTTTCATACTTGGAGCTTACATCACCATCTGGAAGAATTTACACTAACTCCCAGACACTTCCATTTATGGCAGTGTTAACCTACATGGGCCTCTCCAAGTTTCTGAACGAAATTCAGCCTCGATGGACTACAACTTCATTTAGGAGCAGAAATGAGAATTAATATGACTTTGTTTCCTAACCATCTGTGACTCTTGCTTTCTAGTATTCCTGACTGTTTTCCCCATGTTCCTATGGCTCACTTTCTCCCCCAGTCATCCCTTCACACACTTAACTAAATGGTTTTATAGCTCTGTTTGGTCAGAAGGCCACAGTCATACACCTTCCTGTCTTCATCATAAACCAGGGGCTCTCTTCTGTAGGAAGAAGGTATACATAGAATTTTAATCTGATTCTCAAAAAGAAAAGAAAACTCAAATTTGCTGGTTACAGGTAAAAATTACAGCCCTACATATGATCTTACTTTTCTTAGAAATTCATAATATTTGGTCAGTGTTTTTTTGCTTTATTGAAACTTGGAATTGATTTTTCAAATACAATTCTGTAGTCTAGGCAGTTTATGGTAATGCTTCAAGCAATTTCCTCTCATCAAAATAAACTGCAATTTTATCTAACCATACAAATAATGCTCAGTAATCCACAATCAGCATTGCTACAAACCTGACCCCATGAAATGAATAAGAACAAAAAAACAAGTCTAAGAATTGTTACCAATTTTTAAAATGTGGTATTTTCAGATTACTGGATTATAATCCATATTTTCCATTCAGTTCTGAATCCAAACTCTTTGCCATTGAGTTGATTCTGACTCACAGTGACCCAGAATTGATTCAATAGTAATGGGTTTGGTTTGGATTATCCATTCAGTATATAGAGATCTTGGACCATGGTGAAGACCATATTCTAGAAAAGATGGCTAGACCAAATGAAGATATATAATTCAGTAATGATCTAGTGAATTTGATGGATGGAACTGACCAGTCTGAAGGCTTCAAATGCTCTGCTTCCCCAGTAGTTGGGAAGAAACATGAATTACTAATGACCTCCATGGTCTGACTGCTTCCATTGCCGAATCTATGAAGCAAAGATAAAATAAGACTATGACTCAAGCTGTCACACAAAAAGTGAAATAATGAACAACGTCTTTGGAGTCACACAATTATATTCACATCCTGTGTCCTGTCCAAAAACTTGCTCATTTTTTCACCGTTTGGTCAGAAAGTCACAATCACACCCCTCCCTGTCTTCACCATAAGACAAGGGCTCGCATCTGTTGGAAGGATGTACTCAGAGAATTTTAGATGAATCAGATCCTCAAAAATAAAGAAAAATCAAAATTTCTAGTTAAAGGTAAAAATTACCGCCCTGCAATAGCCGAACTTGCGGTTCCAACTGATTTTGCAGTCCAGCGCATTAACCCATAGCATCACATCAAGACTCCTGGTTTGCCATAAACATTGGTAAATAATTCCGTTTTCAAATGTTGATTCTTTTCTCTTCCTGTAGGTTCAAACAAGTGAGTTTGAAAGAGGCCTTTTTTTTTTTTTTTTTTAATATTTTATTGTGAATTTATGATAGTTTACATGCGAGAACTTTAGTTTTACATTCATTCAATCATATATCATTTCATTGCCATGGTTCCAATTCCCTCCATGGATCATCTTCCTACCAAAGGGTATATCCTAGAAACCCGTCCTCTACCCTTCCCCCTCAGTCTTCAGCCCACAGTCACTCTCCCTCTCTGGATCCAAAGTCCCCAGCCACTTCATCACTCCACGTCGTCTCTGTCTCCATCTCAGGTATCTCTGCTTCTCTGGATAGGGTCCTGCTCTCGGCTCTCCTCCGTTGGTGGTCCCAGAGACCTCCACTCCTACACTGGAGAAATAATCACTCCCTTCCTTGCTACAAAACTTCTACCTTTGCATTTCCAACCCTCACAATCCGTCTTGATAACCATTATTCACTACAGTATCACACGTTACCCATCTGTATTTCATTTCATCAGCTCCACCTAGACAGATTGGATAGTACTTACTGGTGATTCTGTCTTCCTCCATGCCCCCTAGCTCTAGGTTCCCTCTTGAAAGCTTGTAAGCCAGTCACTTCTTGCCTTTGTAGTCCCTCCCTCTTCATTTGGGTATCCAATGTCCAAGTTGCCCATCTCTGTCTACTTTGTGTGTGGAAGGGGTGGGAATGTTTCTTGCTGTAAGGATTTGTTGCCTCTTTTGAGTCACTGCATTCATAGGTATAGGTCAAGTTCATCAGATTGAATCAGCTCAATCTTCTCCACCCCCCCCCCCCTTTCTTCTCCTGGTTGAGCTCCGATCATCCAGTCATCCTGTCCCAGTCACGTGGGTACCATCTGCAAGTGTGGGTGTTCTTGTGCACATGCCCTCTCTTCCCATCAGCCAGCAACTCCATTCTCCACTTGAGTCCTCCGTGGCCACGTCACTGACTTTGGGCCCAGGAGTCCTCAGGTCTCCTCACACTGCTTGCCAACCAGGTCCCCAACCGGGTCCACAGAAGCCTGCTGAATATTGTAAGGCTTAGCTCGCCACTTCATTGCTGCCTTTACCCCACTTCTCCCCATTGGTGATGTGTGTGGTCACCAATCCGAGCGTGCATTTCCACTGAGTCTCAGTCTTGGAAGGGAACCTGTACTGGTAGGACCCGACCAACTGCCCCATTGTCTCCTAGGGAAGCGACCCGTTTGTTCCTGTAGTAACAGTCCATCTGCCTCCATTGTTTCGTATTTTTCCTGTAGGTCTTTCATTCGAGACATATCTTTTGTTCTCACCACTAAAGCCTGGTCAGCTCGTCCTTTCAAGTGGAGATTGCTCATCTTTGGTGATCTGGATGTGGTTCTGGTTTCTATCTATAGTCTTATGTATTGCAGAGGCTCCGCAGGAAGCCTCGTTCACTGGGTACACTATAGCCCCATTTTAGGTATTCCAATCAGTTAGAGGCAGAAGATGGACTTACAAGCCTTCTAGTGTGATGTTTCTGACTATTCCTTTCTCTCCCCCTCCAGTGTCTACTCTATATTATAATGCAAGGAAAACCAAGATTCAAAAACAGCCAAGCATCTTAACAAGATTCCCCGCCCATTCCAACCATGATTCAATCCTTGTATCTCAGAGCCCTGGAGTTCCAAGGCTGTGCATATATCGTCCTTTATCTCTGTCCCATTTGGCCCATTCAAACATGCCCAATTGTTCTCCCATCTGCCCCGTTTCTCCACTTCCCTCTCCCTCCCTGTATATTGCCCCCCTCCCCCAGCACCCAAGCTCTCCTGAGTCCAATCCCTGTCCTGTGCGCCACCCTCCCCCCTTCCCACCACCCATCACCAATTTCCCAGCAACCAACAAGAACTTCCCCTACCTGTCTTTAGTATAATTTATTTTTCTTAGTCTTTTACAGTAGTGGTCCCATGCAGTATTTCTCTTTTTGTGACTAACTAATTTCAATGAATGAGGTCTTTTTGAAGGTCACTTTGAAGCAACTGTAAAAGTGAGTATGTACCTTGTAGCCTCTATAGTTTGTGATTTCATCTCTGAGACTAGTATAGGTTCATCAGGAATTAGCGTGAGATTGAGTCCTAGTTTCAATGTACTTTCATGGTGCAAAATAGTGTCATAAGGGCAATGAGTTTTCCTTTACTTTATTAGGTTTTAATTCCTTATTATTAAAGCAGGCAGGTTATTTTACAAAGCAATGATTAACAAAAAATAAAAGGAAAATGATGCATAGTTCTATCACCAAATGTAATTCCTGATAGCAGTAGAGTATGTATGCCTTAGAATATTTTCTTTGTACATGTCCGTATATGTGTGCATATGTACACTCAGCAGTACACTCACTCGGCACTTATCCACATGGCTCCCTTCCAAATACCAGGGCATTATGGGAAAATTGACATTATGTGGAAATGGCGGATAACCATATCCCCTCACTGTGCCATCTGCACTGTGTCACCAGCCATCGCCTCCTCCCCCTCCCCCACGTTGTCTCAGAAGAGCTCAGCTCCAACTGCAGCCTGAGGGGAGGATTGCCCAAACACCACCATCACCCTCATCCCCAGGGTCCCCTTCCTCTCCTACCCTCACCCTATTTTCAGGATGGATGGCCCTGACCCAGCCCTTCAGTGATCCCCAAACCCCCTTGGTGGCTTTGTTGAGGGCAGGGAGCTTCCTGTCTTTGGGTGGGAAGACATGGATGCTGGGGCCAGGGTGGGGTGGGGAGACAAAATGCCCAATAGTTGCACCCCTCTTGTATGGGCCCCTCAAACAAGAATCCTCTAGCTCTTTCTGGGAAGCACTGCCTCTCTATACCCCATTGACAATCCAGAGCTTTCTATAAGGCTGTGATGGCCAGGCTCACCCTCTGCCCTTTATCTGAAACTGTAGCTGCCACTGGCCACTGACCTACTGAATCCACCTCTACCAAGGCAGGCTGTCCTACTCTTACCTGCCCTACCAGGAGGGGACATCAAGGAAGCATTATGAGGTTACACAGTTACCAGTCAGCTGATGTGGGGTCCCATAGGCCCCAGGCAATCAAAGGCCCCATTTCAGGGCTCCTTCTGACCATGACAAGGCCTACTCTTGCCACCCTTTGGAGCTGAGAGCTGGGACCAGACCCAATGTTCTACTGTTCCCCAACTCTGAGGGCAGATAACCTTCAGGAAAACAGCTGCTGCTGCCTCAGTTTAAGCCCCCTATGGACAGCACGCAGCTCCTCTGCCCCTGAAGCATCCAGCACCCCCAGCCCCACTCTAACCCTTCCTGCACTCTGCCTGGCAGCTTAGAGAGTCTGTTGCCTCGGGAATGGTGAAATACTAAGCTATGTGCATACAAGGTTTGCCAATCAGTGACCCCAGCATTACTTACTGCTAGAGATGCCTCTTTAAAGTGTAAAATAGATAGTAGATGGAAATATCTTCAAATAACAAAAAATCCATAAGATCATGGAATTGTTTCATGAATTCTTTGTAGCTCTCTGGAATACTGTTTAGAGTTCTAGTGTGGCACTGTAAGATAAGGACTGGACTGCTAACCAAAAGGTCAGTGGCTCAAATGTACCAGTCATTCCTTAGAAACCCTATACAGGGTCGTTATGCATTGGAACTGACTCAACCGCACTTAACAACATAACAGTATATGGCTTATGTGCATGCTTTTTTATTTTATTAAATAAAATACTATACATAGAGATGGCCCTTGAATGTAGAAAATAAAATGTGGATCATGTCTTTGTCTCTTAAAAGGTTTAATATTAAAATATCTGCATTGAATATTAGACTGTTTTAAACTTAATTTATCCTTAAGATGCCTTGAATGTTTTTCACAATACTATATGTGGTACTGTAGGATCAGTAGTGGACTGCTAACCACAAGGTCAGCAGTTGAAACTCACCAGCTGCTCCTATACAGGGTTTCTATGAGTTAAAATTGACTTGACAGCACTTAACAACCATAATAAAATAACCACTCATAGTACTGTGTTGGTTTGCTTGTTGCTGTGATGCTGGATGCTATGCCACAGATATTTTAAATACCAGCAAGGTACACTCATGGTGGACAGGTTTCAATGGAGTTCCCAGACTAAGACAGACTAGGAAGAAGGAAAGATAGGCTACTTCCCAATGTTTAGCAAATGAAAACCTTATAAAGAACAGTGGAACACTGTCAACACCAGGATCTTGAAAAGTATCAGAATACTGTCAGATAGAGTTCCAGAAGATGAGACCCTCAAGTTGGAAGGCACTCAAAATATGATCGGGGAAGAGCCATCTCCTCAAAGTAGAGTTGACTGTGATGACATGAATGGAGTAAAGCTTTCAAGCCCTTAATTGGCTGATGGGGCACAACTCAAAATGAGGAGAAACAGCTATAAACATCCATTAATAATCAGATAATGGAATATATGAAGTATGAATCTAGGAAAGCTGAGAAAATTGTCAAAATGAAATGGAATGCATAAAGATTGATATCCTAGATATTAGGGAGCTGAAATGGACTGGTGTTGGCCATTTTGAATCTAGCAGTCATATGTTTTACTATTCTGGGAATGACTAATTGAAGAGCAATGGCGTTAAATGAATCATCAGAAAGAACATTTCAAAATCTATCTTGAACTATAATGCTGTCTGTGATAGGATAATATTCATATGCCTACAAACTGGAGTTCTGATATGATGCTTAGGATCAGCACTGGCCTGCAAAACACAAAGTCGGCAGTTCAAACCTACCAGCTGCTCCTCGGAAACCCTGTGTAGGGTTTCTATGAGTCAGAACCAACTTGATGGTGCTTAACAACAACAAGGAACACCAGTTAATGACACTATTATTCAAATTTATGCACCAATCACTAAAACCAGTAATGATGAAATTGAAGAATTCTACCTACTTCTTCAGTGTGAAATTGGTCAAACATGCAAACAAGATGTACTGATAATTACCAGTGATTGCAAAGGTTGAAAGCAAAGAGAAAGTATCAGCAGGTGAAGATATGGCTGTGATGATAGAAATTATACTGGAGATCACATGATGATAGAACTATGCAAGACAAATGACTTCTTCGTTGCAAATATCTTATCTAAACAACATAAAGACAACAAAACTCATAGACTTCACCAGATGGAATACACAGAAATCAAATTGACCACATTTTGTGGAAAGAGACAGTGGAAACGAGACATCTGTGGGAAGAGAGCATAGAAAAGCTCCATATCATCATTCAAAACAAGGCCAGGATCAGACTGTGGAACAGACCATCAATTGTTCATATGTAAGTTCAGACTGATGCTGAAGAAAATGAAATCAAATCCTTAAAGAGACAAAATTTGACTTTGAACATATCCCACCTGAATTTAGAGACCATTTTAAGAACAGATTTGATACATTAGACACTAATGACCAAAAGCCAGAAGAGTTGTGTGACTATATCAAGATCATTTTACAGGAAGAAAAAGAAAGATCATTAGGAAGACACAAAAGAAGAAAAAAATAAAAATGGATGTCAGAAGAAACTCTGAAATTTGCCCTCCAACACACAGGTGCTAAAGCAAATGGAAGAAATGAGGAAGGAAAAGAGCTGAACAGAAAATTTCAAAGGGTAACTATAGGAGACAAAATCAAGTATTATAATGAAATGTGTAAAGACTTGGAGTTAGAAAACCAAAAGGGAGGAACACACTCACCATTTCTCAAGCTGAAAGAACTAAAGAAAAAACTCAAGTCTCGACATGCAACATTGAAGGATGCAATGGACAAAATATTGAAGGATGCAGAAAGGATCAAATAAGATGGAAGGACTATACAGAGTCACTGTACCAAAAATAAATAGTCAATGTTCAACCATTTGAAGAGATAGCATATGATCAAGAGCCAATGGTACTAAAGAAAGAAGTCCAAAGTGCATTGAAGGAATTGACAAAGAAACAAGGCTCTGAGAATTGATGGAATACAAATTGAAATATTTCAACAAACTGATGCAGTACTGAAGGCACTCATTCATCTATGCCAAGATATCTGGAAGACAGGAACCTGATCAATGGATTGGAAGAGCTCTATATTGGTACACATTTCAGAGAGAGCTGGCCCAACAGAATGTAGAAATCATCGGGCAGTATCATTAATATACCTGCAAGCAAAGTTTTGATAAATGATAATTCAGAAATGGCTGCAACAGTACATTGACAAGGAACTGCCAGATGTTCCAGCCAGATTCAGACAGAGATGTGGAACAATGGATATCATTGCTAACATCAGATGAATCTTGGCAGAAATTAGAGAATACCAGAAAGCTGTTTACTTGTGCTTTATTGCCTATGCAAAGGCTTTCAACTGTGTAGATCATGACAAGCTATGGACAACATTGTGGTCAATAAGTGTTCCAGAACACTTAATTGTGCTCATGAGGAACCTATACATAGACCAACAGGTAGTCATTCGAACAGAACAGGTTTAAAATTAGGAAAGGTGTAATAGATTGAATTGCATCTTAAAAAAATATGTGTTGCAAATCCTAATCTCTTTGCCTGTGGCTATAATCCTGTTTGGGAACTGGTTGCTTTTGCTGTGTTAATGGGATGAATAATATAGAATGTATCTTGAATCATTCTCTTTTGAGATATAGATGAGATTGAACAAGCAAACTAGGAAACAGTTATGGGGGAAGAGAGATCCTAAATTCAAAGAGACAAGGACCTTCCTCCAAAATCAACTGAGAAAGCTTCCCTGGAGCTGATACCCTAAATTCAGACTTCTAGCCTAAATAAACTGTGAGAAAATAAAAAATCTGTTTAAAAAAAAGAGGAGGGGGGTATAATTACAAAAGGAGGGGAGTGGTTGATCTTGTAGTCCAAGAGCGGAGGATCCTGGGACCATCAAAGGAGAACAGTGGAGTGTGGGACCTAACCCAGAGAAGCAGTGACACCAGAGATGGAGGCAGAGATGATGACGTGGAGAGATGGAGCAGCTGGGGACTTTGGACTCAGGAATGGAGAGGGGCTGTGTGCTGACGGTCAGGGGGCAGGCTTTCGGGGTGTACCCTTTGGTTGTTTGAATGGTTATATCTTCCTGAGTACTTCAGTTTACATCCAAAAAAACAGGGAATGGATGCAAATACTGTTGAATAATGATGCTTGGAGGAGATTGTAATCATTGCAATGAAACGGAATACAATAGGATGAATGTACAGCTGATGTTCTCCCGTGTAAACTATCACTCAGTTCGCAATAAAAACTTAAAAAAAAAAAGGGGGGGGGGTAGTAAAATAAATAAAATTAGGAAAAGTATGTACCAGGGTTGTATTCTTTCACTATACTTATTGAATATGTATACTGAGAAAATAATCCAAGAAACTGGATTATATGAAGAAGAACATGGCACCAGGATTGGAAGAATACTCATTACCAGCCTGCTATATGCAGATGCTACAACCTTGCTTGCTGAAAGAGAAGAGGACTTAAAATACTCACTGATTAAAATCACAGCCTTCAGTATGGGTTGCACCTCAATGTAAAAAAAACAAAAATTTTGACACTAGACTAATAAATAATATCAAGATAGATGAAGAAAAGATTGGTGTTGTCAAAGATTCCATGTTACCTCAATTCACTATCAATACTTACGGAAGCAACAATCAAGAAATCAAATGACGTGTTGCATTAGACAAATCTGTTGCACACGAGCTCTTTTAAGTGTTCAAAAGCTAAGATATCAGTTTGAAAACTGACCCAAACCATGATATTTTCAATAGTTTCGTATGTATGTGAGAGTTGAACAGTGAGATGTAAGGCTTGATGGTGGATTAGGGAGAAGCGCCATGCAGTCCTCCACTAGCAACAACACAAAAAATAGGATGAAGCAGTTTCAGGGGATGGTCCCAGAACTCTTAACTAAATATAAAGGAATAATCAGAAAGACCGAAGGCTTACTGCTAGTGGGATTTGTAACAGAAGCAAGAAACGTGGTGTATTCTTTCTAAGGCTGCCAATGGGCTCCAGAGTGGCCATCTTGGGCCTGACAGAGCTGATACAAGAGCAGGGGAGAGCTCCCATTACAGGGGTCTGGCCAAACATTGGAGATAAAGTTGTGAACATTTTTTTGTGTGTTCATTTATTTCTGTCTGTGCATCTCCACTCTGGTGACTAGAGGGGGTGTCTGAGCAAGTGGACACCCCCTGAACCCCAAGGGATCTATTACACATGTGCATGGATCTGCTCAACAAAGACCACTGCCTGCAGAATTGAAGAAGGGGGAGGAGTCATCAGGAACTGCTTAAAACAGATTGCTCTCCCAGAACAGCTTGAGCTGACCTTGGGCTGCTTCTCATGAGGACAAATACCTGAATGGGGTTGAGAAGGGGGCAAGAAACAGACAAAATGAGAAGAGGCTGAAAAATAAATCTTGAGTTACATCATAAAGAGCCATGGTAACATCTTGAAATTTCTTAGGTGGCCTTGAAGGCAAGAAGCCGAGGGAGGGGCATTAAAGTCTTATTCATATTTTGTTATGAATTTTATTTTATTTTTGCTCTTTGTTTGGTGATTATACACTTTAGTATTCAATCTGGGTTGTTTTTTTTTGTTTGTTTTTTTTGCTGTTGTTTTGTTTTTTGGTCCCCATTTTACCTTGAGGTTGCTCTTTCTATCCCTACATTACCCAATAAGAGACAGTAATTGCGGTCATATATCCAAGCTACAATTGCAGCCTATAAAATCCCAGAATCTGGGCAAGAGGCAATAGCAGATGCTATACACCAGATAAGCAGCCAACACTTGCTACAGTTACTCTAAGTTGAATAATAAGAAAAATGAAAAGGGAAGCTCATCTCATGATCACACCTACCTGGAGGCAATCAGAAAGCTTAATAATACATCAACATATATTCATCTAATTATTGAAAATGCACAAGGAACAACAGCACATATCCAGAAACAAGATGGAGTACTTGAAACAAATAAGCTGGAGGCAGACTAGACCTCCCATTGGAAGAGGACAGTCTTTGGAACTGCCTGAGAAAGAATTCAGGAGAATGATATTAAGGTGCATCCAAATGCTCCAAAGAGGGGTTCAGAAAAATAAGGAAGAAATCAGGAAAGCGCTACAGGAACAATCAAATAAGATAGATACAACATTGGAAACAATTCAAAACCTGCAGAAAGAGGTCCAAATGATTAATAATAAAAGATCAGAAATGGACAGTACACTGAAAGGGCAAAGGAGTAGAATTGAAGAGATGGAAGCCAGAACCAGTGAGCTGGAAGACAAATCTCTCAATATTGCTAAGATAGAAAAGCAAGCAGAAAAAAAAGGATAAAAAAAATCTGAAGAAAGTCTAAGATTCATGTGGGACAATATGAAGAGGAATAACCTGAGTATTATTGGAATTCCGAAACAGGAACAATCACACAAGTCCACAGAGGAGACAGTTGTAGAGCTTCTGGAAGAAAAATTTCCAAACAACCTAGAAAACAAAAAGATAAGCACTCAAGAAGCTAAAAAAACAAACAAACAAAAAACAACCCAAGGAAGGATCTGGAGTCAGAAAACCAAAAAGGAAGAACACGCTCAGTATTTCTCAAGCTGGGGGAGCTGAAGAAAAAATTCAAGCCTCAACTTTTGTTATTGACAGATTCTTTGGGCAAATTATTGAATGATGCAGAAAGCATAGAAGGAATACACAGAGGCACTGTACCAAAAGCAAATGGTTAATGTTCAACCGTTTTAAGAGGTAGCATATGATCAAGAGCCAATGATACTGAAGGAGGAAGTCCAAAGTGCATTGAAAGAATTGGCAAAGAAGAAGGCACCAGGAATTGATAGAATAAAAATTGAAATCTTTCAAGACAGTGAGATGGCACAGGATGCACTCTCTCATCTTTGCCAAGAAATTTGGAAGATGACTATCTGGCCGACTGATTGGAAGAAATCTGTATTTGTGCCCATTCCAAAGAGAGGTGATCCAATGGAATGCGGAAGTCATCGGACAATCTCTTTGATATCCCATGCAAGTAAAGTTTTACTAAAGGTAATACAGAAACGGCTGCAAGCATAACATTGACAGAGAACTTTCAGAGGTTAAAGCTGGATTCAGAAGAGGCCGTGGAAC
>NW_006408629.1:9757160-9759932 GCF_000296735.1 Chrysochloris asiatica
ATTGTATCAGATCACTCTTTTTTTTCCCTCTTCTTTCTTCTCCTGGTTGAGTTCTGATCATCCATTAATTGGGGCCAGGTCACGTGGGTACTATCTGCCAGTGTGGGTGTTCTTGTGCATATGCTCTCTCTTCCTATCAGCTGGTAGCTTCATTCTCCACTCTAGTCCTCTGTGGCCACGCTGCTGACTCTGGACCCAAGAGTCCACAGGTCTCCCCACACTGCTGGTATCATGTGGTTCTTTTCTTTTATCTCATTATATGGTGGATTATACTGATTCTTTTTCCAATGTTGAACCATCCTTGCATCCCTGATATGAATCCCACTTGATCATGATGTATTATTTTTTGATGTGCTGTTGGATTCTGTTGGCTAGGACTTTGTTGAGAATTTTTACATCTATGTTCATGAGGGATACTGGTTTGTAATTTTCTTTCTTCATGTTGTCCTTCCTTGGTTTTGGTATGAGGGTTATTATGCTTGCTTCATAAAATGTGTTGGGAAGTTTTCTATCTTCTTATATATTCTGGAATAATTTGAGTAGAATTGGTGACAGCTCTTCCCTGAATGTTTGGTAGAACTTACCAGTGAAATCACCTGGGCCTAGACTTCTTTTGGTTGGGAGTGTTTTGATGACCTTATCAATTTCTTCTATTGTTATGGGTTTATTCAAGTTTTGAGAGACTTGTCTTCCAGATTGCTGGTTCTGGCTTCCATCTCTTCAATTCTACTCCTTTGCCTTTCAGCATACTGTCCATTTCTGATATTTTATTATTAATCATCTGGACTTCTTTTTGCAGATTTTGAATCATTTCCAATGCTATGTCTATCTTGTTTGATTGCTCCTGTAGCCCTTTTCTGACTCCTTCCTTATTTTCCTCCACCCCTCTGTGGAGCATTTGAATTTGTCTCCATATCATTCTTCTGAATTCCTTCTCAGGCAGATCCAAAGACTGTTTTTCTTCTAATGGGAAGTCTATGTCTGCCTCCAGCTCATTTGTCTGAGTTACTCTTTTCTGTTTTGGGACATGTGCTGAGATCTATTATTGTTTTTTCTTGGACAGTTTCAGTAGTTAGGTGTGCTTTCAATGGTTAAATGAATGTATATTGCTGTGTTGGTAAGCTTACTGAGTGTCTTCTGGTGGATGTGATCTGGAGATAGGTTTCCCTTTTCCTAAAAACTAGTATTGGCTCCTGTCCAGATGGTTGGATATTATGGGCTATGCTTGTAGCTTTCCAATAACCATGATTGTTGTCTCTTTCTTAGGTAACGTATGGAGAGAAAGCTCCCACCCCCAGGGAGAAAGTGAGACTAAAAGGACCAAAGCCAGAAACAATATAAAAGCAGAGACAAAATCCACCACTCAAAAACAAAAATAAAACTGTAGCTGACTAACTTGTAGACTTTGCTGCTCAGTTCACTGTGCATGCATAGTAGAAACTTCCAGCAGTGGATGGTTGTGTCCACTCACTCAGGCCCCTCCTCTAGTCACCACTGTGAAGGTGTGCAGAAATGAATAGAAGAAAGATAGTCCACTATTTTTATCTCTGAATGTCAGTTAGGTATCGTGTATGCACAACATAATTCTCAAAATAGCTGCATCCTTATATATAGTAGTTCATGTTGGCTCTTGCCTTTTATGTTGGGGGTTGACAATATGCAAGTATGGTTCAGCTGTATGGCCAGACCTACTGTTTCTTGCAAGGTAAGGCAGGAATAAAGGGTCCCACCTAGGCCAACTACAGGGCTGAGTCTCAGAATCAGACATCATAATAAGCAGCCAAAGGATCAGCCTGTGGGACCAATATGGCTCCCAGGGACCTCCTCCCTGTGCTATGGGAAAACTATAGGCACAATGCTGGACCCTTTTGGGGATGCGCTACCACCTTATTGAAGGTGTCCGGGCTGGGCAGTGAGGGTGCGACAGGGAGAGGAGGAAAGAAAAATGTAAAACACTTTTTTCCAGATGCTGCTCTATGGTTTTTAGTGCTGTATCACTGCATCAGCCTGTCACCCCACCTTCTGATCTAAACCGAGGTTGAGGGACCTGCAAAGAGAATCCCGATAAATTCAGAAATCACTGTACTTTCCTTCCACAGTCAGATTTCTCCACCGTTGGGTGCCGGAAATTGACACCCCACACTTTATATTAGATCCAAAATTCTGGAGCTGCTCTGGTAAAGTGCCTTCTCTGGTTTTTCCTCGCCTTCACCAAGGAACTCTCTGCTTCTCCCACCCCCAAACTGTTGATAGTATCTATTTTTAAAGAAAGATCATTGGTCATGGATGAATGGACACTTTCTCCCCAAGCAGTTCCATATAGTGTGAGATTTTTAATATACATATATTTCATTCATAAGTCAGATGTACATAGGAAATGACTATTGAAAAGAAACTTTCCAGTTCTCACATCAAGTAAAGAGCTATGTAAAGCCTGGCCTTTTCTTTCTTCTATCAGGAATATAGACACAGCTCAGATACTTCAATCTCATGCACTGTTTTTAGAATACTTTTCAAATCTTTCTTTAGAATTTCTTTTTAGAGCTTCATTTTCTGCTCTTCATTTAGAGTCTTATTCAATGTTTGTGATGGTAAGAATACAACTTATCAGTGTTTCCTTTATCTCATGAGTGAGTTGGGGTTCAGGTAATATTAAATCGTGTTTAAACAACTCAGGTATAATGTATGTTAATTTATAAAGCTTATATATACCCATATAAAAAAAATATGGTTATACACACACACACACACACATATATATATATATGTATA
>NW_006408629.1:9760281-9765224 GCF_000296735.1 Chrysochloris asiatica
ATATATTGCTGTTGTTAGGTGCCATCAAGTCGGTACTGACTCATAGCATTCCTATGCACAACAGGATGAAACACGGCCTGGTCCTGGGCCAACCTCACAATTGTTGCCATCCTTGAGCCCATTGATGCTGCCACTTGGCCAATCCATGTTGCTGGGGGGTCTTCTTCTTTTTCTCTGACCCTCTACCTTACCAAACATGATATCCTTCTCCAGCAACTGGACCCTCCTGACAATATGTCCGAAGTATGGGAGACAAAGGTTGGCCATCCTGGCCTCCAAGGAGCGCTCTGGCTGCACTTCTTCCAACACATGGCAGCCCATGGTTCTTGCAATATTCTCCTCCAACACCATAACTCAAAAGCATCAATTCTTCTATGGTCTTCCTTATTCACTGTCCAGCTTTCGCATGCATATGAAATTTGAAAATACCATGGGAGATATATGTATATTGAGTCCTGGTGTGGTGCTGCGGGTTAATGCACTGTACTGCAAAGTTGGTTTGAACTACAAGGTCAGTGGTTCAAGCTCACCAGTCGCTCCTTGGAAACCCTATACAGGGCCACTATAGGTGGGAATCGACTCGACAGCACTCAACAGCAACAACATATATACATATATATATATATATCAACAAAAAACACAAGCCCACTGCCATCAAGTCAATTCCAACTCATTGTGACACTGTATAAGGTTTCCGAGGCTGTAAATCTTCACAAGAATAGACAGCCTCATCTTTCTTCCTCTGAGCGACCGGTGGATTTGAACTGCCAATCTTGTGGTTAGCAGTCTAGTGTTTACCCTACAGCACCATTGTTGTTGTTGTTGTTGTTATGTGCCGTGGAGTCGGTTCCGACTCATAGCGACTCTGTACAGGGTTTCCCATGCTGTAAATCTTTACGGGAGCAGAAAGCCTCATCTTTCTCCCGTGGAACAGCTGGTAGTTTCGAACTGCTGACCTTGTGGTTCACAGTCCGATTCGTAACCACTATGCTACCAGAGCTCCTTAAATATTAATATGTTGCTCTATCTACAATCAAAACTATATTGAACAGATTTGTTCCCCTTGCTAAGAGGTACTGATTATTTTCAGTGTAGCTATGAAATTCTGAGTTTAGATGTTCTTGATGTAGTCAGAATGTCAGATATACTGAATAAAATGATCATAATGTATTTGGTGAGGGTGCAAATTTTACATTTGATGTGCAATCCACAATGATCATGTGTTAGATCTAGTTGCAATTCCTGACTTTGAGTCTGGAGCCATGGAAAATTGGGACCTCGGAACATTCAGGTAAATCTGCTGCACAAGACCTTTTTAAAGTGTTGAAGAGCAAAGATGTCAGCTTGAGGACTAAGGTGCAGCTGACCCAAGCCATGGTATTTTCAATAACCTCATATGCTTGTGAAAGCTGAACAGTGAATAAGGAAGACCATAGAAGAATTGATGCTTTTGGGTTATGATGTTGGAGGAGAATATTGAAAGTGCCATGGGCTGCGAAAAGAACCAATAGACCTGTTTTGGAAGAAGTGCAGACAGAGTGCTCCTTGGAGGCCAAGATGGACAAACTTTGTCTCTCATACTTTGGACATATTGTCAGGAGGTACCAGTTGCTGGAGAAGGATATCATGTTTGGTAAGGTGGAGGGTCAGAGAAAAATAGGAAGACCCCCAATGAGATGGATTGGCCAAGTGGCAGCATTGATGGACTCAAGCGTGTCAACGGTAGTGAGGTGGGCCCAGGACCAGGCAGTGTTTAGTTATGCTGTGCATAAAGTCGCTATGAGTTGGTACCGACTCAATGACACCTAACAACAACAAAACATTCAGAAAGACATCACTGCTCTTAATCCCAAGATCTCTTCTGCTTCTGAAAAACTGTGGGTCAACATGAATTAGTACACCAGGTACCTGGAACTCCATGACATTCTTTTAGTATCAACCTCAAAGAGCCTCATACGGAACCTCATCAATCTTCCTGAAGCAACATAAAATCACACCATTTACAACTAGGGGACCTTGTTGTTGTTTTGTCAAGTCAGTTTCGACTCATAGTAATCCAGTATAAGATTTCTGAGAAGCAGCTGGTGAATTTGAACCTTTGACTTTAAAACCAGTCCAGTACTTATGCTACATTACCATACCAGGGGACCATGTTGTTTTTTTAATTGGCATTGAGTTGGTTTTGACTCATAGCGACTCTATACTGGGTTTCAAAGGAGTGGCTGGTGGGTTTGAACCACTGACTTTGTGGTTAGCAGTCTAGTGCATATCTTACAATACCACACCAGGACAGGGATGAATAATCTAACACAATAATTGGTCAA
Organism: Chrysochloris asiatica; assembly: GCF_000296735.1. Taxonomy (NCBI): domain Eukaryota; kingdom Metazoa; phylum Chordata; class Mammalia; order Afrosoricida; family Chrysochloridae; genus Chrysochloris; species Chrysochloris asiatica. The sequence goes on from NW_006408629.1 coordinate 9,762,606, forward strand.
GTAGCAAAGGACTCAGTCTCTAGACTATGGGATTCATACTGGAAATTCATCAAAAGAGAAATGACCACTATATTTATCCTTTAAAACTTTTCAAAGCAAAGTAGCAGTTCCTATGTCCTTTGATAACAAATGGTGGGGGTGTACAGACATAATAGAGTACAATACTGGAAATCATACAAACAAAAATTCATCTCTCTTTTTACATTCTAATTCCCTGGCATTCCAATCCAGGGCAAAATCAATCTTCTTTCAATTGTAGCCTGTGATTATACGACCATAATAAAGTACTTCAAGTCTAAGTACTCGTAGGCTACTTGACCCTGGGCATGTTACCTGTTTTCTCCAAGGTTTGATGTCCTCAACTATAAAATGAATTTAATAATAGTGCATACTTTATAAAACAGTTATGAAGATTATAACTAAGTGAAGTGCCTTTGCCTGTCATATAGTAGGCACTTGATGTTGTCGTTCGTTTGTTTTAAAGCAGGGAACCAGTGACATAGGAAGCCATGCTCAGTGCTGTAATTTGAATATATGTGGGCTGTTTCCTCTTTTTCAGCATCTCCCTACCTGCCCATTTTTGGTGTTTTGATCATTAGTCACTGAGACTCTAAAGCACTTAACTGAGTCTGGGGATTTCTGATCTTTCTGTCCCATGTTTGTTGGAAAATGAGCTGAAAACTTTACCTCTGAGGCTATATGCTTCTTCTGGGCCATCTTCTAATAATTCCTCTTTTATAAATATACAGAGTCTAGAACTGCAAGCAGTGGGCAGAATTTTTGCATTTTGCAACCATTTTCTCTTCCCACTGGTCTCCTATGACAGTATCACTTATCTGTGTAAAACCCTGGTAACTATCCCCCAATGACAACTTCATTATATATATAACACACAAGGCTCCTATTCCTGGTATCTCTCTCTTTTCCAATCTTATCTCTTACTATCCTAAGCATTATGCATCCAAACTACCTGCCATTCTTAAACTTGCCAATTTGTGTCTCCTCTATGCTTTTGTTCCTGCTATCTGACCTTCCTTGAGAACGACCACTCTTGAGAACGATTTACCAGACTCAACTCAGGTAACGAATGAATCATTTCTTAATGCTCCTGTACACCCCCCCAGCAGAGCTGATTATTTCCTCCTGGAGTCTTCTTTATATCTGGTCCAGATATTGACTAAATACCCGACTGCAGTTATCTGTCTACTAATTAACCTCCATCATTCATTTTATAGCTGTGACTATACAAAGGGTTTTTCTAAAGTTCATGGAAAACTGGAATTAAAGCATAAAGAAATTTTTCATCAGTGTTTTTTGAAGCCTCTTCACATATTATATACATCTTTGTATTTCTAACATATAAGATTGGAGTCAGGTATATAGTAAGTTCTCAATAGTTACTTGTTGAATAAATGTGAATAAGTCACTGTCACTAACTGGCCAAGTAACCAACTTTGGTTTCTCATAATCGCCATCTATCGAACTGGTAGACAACATTATTGAAGGATCCTGCTTTTTGAGTCATTCTGTTCTCAATGTCTATTGACTGGTGCATTTAATTCAATTACATTCAGTATAGTTACACTAGGTATGAATTGATTGCTGCCATTTTTCTCTGTGTATGTTTTTGTGATATTGCTGGGGTTTTTGTTCCACATAATTTTTTTGCTCTGAGTTTGTTTTGTTTGTGGTTTTCCTTTTCCTTTCAGTTGTATTAATGTTTACTGAGTCTTTCAGATTTTCCCCTATTTTTATTTTGATGTGCAGGTGTATTAATTTTCTTTGAGGTTACTCTATAGTTCATTAATTTTTTTCTCTGCTTGAAACATTCTATTTTATTTTAAAATGTACTTGACTTCCTTGCCATTTGGAATTTCTGTATCTATGCTATTGCTTCTTTTATCTTTTTGGTTGACTTCATTACACATTGATATCTTTGGTTCCCTATTTCAGTCTTGTAGGTTTGTTTTACTTTAAATACTTCTGTATCTGGATTGAGTTCTGGGTGGTGCTGTCATGGATGCTAATCTTAGGTTGTTGTCTGTTGTTGTTGGTTCACAGTCCAAAGAACATACTTAAGCATTTTCTGTTTATTAGGAAATGCTTTGCTGGGTATATGATTCTTGGTTGGAAACATTTTTCTTTCAGAGTTTTATATATGACATCCCACTGCCTTCTTGCTTGCGTGGTTTCTGCTTAGAAGTCAGGGTTTAGCTTTATTGATTCTCTTTTGTAAGAAACTTCATTTTCCCCAAACTGCTCTTAGGATTCTTTCCTTGTCTTTGATTTTGGAAAGTTTGATAATGTTATGTCTTGGTCCAGAGGGTATAGTTGTGGCTGCACTTTATAGGCACAGTTGCTGTCTCCTGTCAGGCAGGAAAGACATCCCCCACCCACCCACATATACAAGAAAACAAAACAGAATAAACAAACATGAAAGAAATAATGAAAAGGAAAAATTAATAAAGAGAAAAAATAAATAAAAACATGCAGTAACCAGAAAAAAAGAATATAATAACTATAGAAGGAGCTCTGGTAGCGTAGTGGTTACGAATCGGGCTGCGAACCTTAAGGTCAGCAGTTCGAAACTACCAGCTGCTCCGCGGGAGAAAGATGAGG
>NW_006408629.1:9774074-9778225 GCF_000296735.1 Chrysochloris asiatica
TATTCAACCTGTATGCTGAGCAAATAAACTGAGAAGCTGGGTTCTATGAAGAAAAACGTGGCATCAGGATTGGAGGAAGACTTATTAACAATCTGCGATATGCAGATGATACAACCTTGCTTGCTGAAAGCGAAGAGGACTTAAAACATTTACTGATGAAGATCAAAGACCACAACCTTCTATATGAATTGCATCGCAATGTAAAGAAAACAAAAATCCTCATCACTGGACCATTAAACAACATTCCTATCAACAGAGAAAAGATTGAAGTTGTCAAAGACTTCATTCTTCTTGGATCAGTTCTCGACACTCACAGAAGCACAGTCAAGAAATCAAAATAACGTATTGCATTAGGCAAATCTGCTGCACAAGACCTTTTTAAAGTATTGAAGAGCTAAGATGTCAGCTTGAGAACTAAGGTGCGCCTGACCCAAGCCATAGTATTTTCAATAACCACATATGATGCGAAAGCTGGACAGTGAATAAGGAATACCGTTGAAGAATTGACACATTTGGGTTATGATGTTGGAGGAGAATATTGAAAGTGCCATGGACTGCCAAAAGAACCAATAGATCCGTTTTGGAAGAAGTGTAGCCAGAGTGCTCCTTGGAGGCCAAGATGGCCAAACTTCAGACATATTGTCAGGAGGGACCAGTTGCTTGAGAAGGATATCATGTTTGGTAAGGTGGAGGGTCAGAGAAAGACAGGAAGACCCCAGTGAGATGGATTGGCCAAGTGGCAGCATCGATGGACTCAAGCGTGTCAACAGTGGTGAAGTTAGCCCAGGATCGGGCAGTGTTTCTTTCTGCTGTGCATAAGGTCACTATGAGTCTTTACCGACTTGATGGCACCTAACAACAGGGAAGACAAAACAGAAACTATGCAGTCAATTTAGATTTTTCTAACAGTTATTAAAATACTTAAAATTTTTCAACTGCAAAGAAAATCATCTTTTCTAAAATTATTAGACTGTGAGTATCTGTGCCTTTAGATAAAAGAGCCCAATCCATTGCAGCAAGAAGTTCATCCTCATTTATAAACACATATGTTGCAGAGATAGAAAAAAATATTGCTGAACACATGTATAGCATTTTATAGTTTAAAAAATACTGTCACATGCATTATCTCTTGCGATTCTTTGTGTGCTTATAAAGTCAATTGTCCAATTTAAGTGTGATTTTCTGGTCCAGTAAACAAAGAATGACAATCAAAACTTATTTCAAAGTGACTGAAACCTTTCACTTGCGTTTCTTGAAAATCATGAAAGAGATCAAAATGCATAGTCCTTATTAAACCTTAAAAATTCTATTTACTGTCCACTGTTATAATCTCTATGTTGTTATTTGAGTTGGTTCTGACTCATAGCAACCCTGTAGAAGGTTTCCGAAGAGCAGCTGGTAAGCTTGAACCGCTGACCATGCAGTTCAAACCAACATTGCAGCATCACACCAGAACTCCATCAGCCTCTAAAGGCGATCCAAATGCTCAATCTCTAAGATTCCTCCTAAACCTCTCACACCAAGCCTCATATTTCTGCTGTCCTTCATTCCTCTACCTTTCTGTGTATGCTATATGTGTGTTTATGTGGAGATACCATCTAGCCTGTCTCCAACAAGGAAGAGTATGTTTTTAGTGAATGTGTTTTCAGGGGTAAAGGGAAATTTTTTCCAGAAATTCAAGGGAAAATCAGTCCAGGATTCTTTTAGGCCATCGGAAGAAGAAATGAAACTATCAACAGGCCTTTGTTAATTTTTGTCACATCACAGTGATAACCATCTCAGGAAGATAATGTGGGCATTCTGACTTGCCTTCGTTTTCTAGTGCGGTTGATTTTAAACAATAAAAATTTATATTTTCACAGTTCTAAAGGCTAAAAGTCCAAATCAGGGTGTTGGCTGTGTCAATTCCTTCTTTGAATTCTCACTTAGTGTCTGATGTGTGCCAGTGATTCTTAGTTTCTTTTTTATAGATAATTTTCACATATCATCTACCAACTCTTTGTGCCTGCCAGTCTGTGTCTAATCTGTTCTTTTTATAAATCAAAAGTGAGTAGATTTAGAACCATTTCTACTTGAGTATGATAGAATTAGCATAAAAAATATAACTTTTAAAATAAGATTACTTTCACGGGTACAGAGGTTAGAAGTTCAATACATATTTTTTGTTGTTAGATTCCAGTGAGTCTAATTCTACTTATAGTGACACCATGTAACAAAGTATACCTGCTCCCATAGGGTTTTCTTGGCTGTAATCTTTATGGAAGTTCATTTTCAGGTATTTCTCTCGTGAAGTTGCTGGGTGAGTTTTAATTACCAATCTTTTAGTTAGCAGCCAAGCAATTAACCATTTGCACCACCACTCATCTGTCAGTTTGTCATACTGTAGTGGCTTGTGAGTTGCTGTGATTTTGGAAGCATACCACAGGTATTTTAAATACCAGAAGGGTCACCCATGATGGAGAGGTTTCAGATGAGCTTCCAGACAAAGACAGACTAGGATGAAGTGACAAACTACTTCTGAATATTTAGTCACTGAAAACCTTATGATTAGCAGAAAAATACTGTCAGATATAGTGCCAGAAAATGAGCTCCTTAGGTTGGAAGGCACCCAAAATAAGACAGGGGAAGAACTGCCTCCTCAATGTAGTCAACTGTAATGATATGAATGGAGTAAAGCCCATGAGGGGTAAAGCCCACAAGACCTTCATTTGCTAATGGGGCACAACTCAAAATGAAGAGAAGCAAATGTAAACATCCATTGAAAATCAGAACATGGAATGTACGAAGCATGAATCTAGGAAAATTAGATATTATCAAAAAATGAAATGGAACACATAAACATCGATATCTTAGGCATTAGTGAGCTGAAATGGACTCACATTGGCCATTTTGACTCTGAAAACCAAATGTTTTCTATACCAGGAATGAAAAATTGAAGAGGAATGGTGTTGCTTTCAATGTCAAAAAAACACATCCAGATCAGTCATGAGGTATAACGCTGTCTGTGATAGGATAATATCCATGTACCTACAGGGAAGCCCAGTTAATACCACTATTATTCAAATTTACACTAACCACTAAAGCCAGCGAGGATGACATAGAAGAATTCTACCAATTTCTTCAATCTGAAATTGATCAAACATGCAATCAAGATGTATTGATCATTACTGGTGATTGGAATGCAAAGGTTGGGAGCAAAAAGATCAGCAGTTGGAAAATATGGCCTTGGTGATAGAAATGATGCTGGAGATCGCATGACAAAATTCTGCAAAATCAATGATTTGTTCATTTCAAATACCTTCTTTAGACAGCATAAGAGACAACTTACTATACACATGGACCTCACCAGATGGAATACATAGAAATCAAACTGACTACATCTGTGGAAAGAGATGATGAAAAAGCTCTATATCATCAGTCAAAACAAGACCAGGGGCAGATTGTGGAACAGACAATCAATTGCTCATATGCAAATTAAAACTGAAGCTGAAAAAAAAATGATAACAAGTCCATGAGAACCAAATATGATGTTGAATATATCCCACCTGAATTTAGAGATCATCTGAAAAACAGATTTGATACATTAAACACTAAAGACTGAAGACCAGAAAAGTTGTGGGATGACATCAAGAACATCACACAGGAAGAAAGCAAAAAGTCATTAAGAAGACAAGAAAGAAGGAAAAGGTCAAAACGGATATCAGAAGAGACACTGAAACTGGCTTTCCTGCATAGAGATGCTAAAGCAAATGGAAGAAATGAGGAGACACAAGAGCTGATCAGAAAATTTCAAAGGTCATCTCAAGAAGATAAAGACAAACATTACAAGGAAATGTGCAAAGATCTGAAGTCAGAAAACCAAAAAGGAAGAACACGCTCAGCATTTCTCAAGCTGGGGGAACTGAAGAAAAAATTCAAGCCTTGACTTTTGTTATTGAAAGATTCTCTGGGCAAATTATTGAATGATGCAAAAGGCATCAAAAGAGCATGGAAAACACACCAATGTTTATAGCAGCAGAAGATATATGCACACCAATGTTTATAGCAGCACTATATACAATAGCAAAACGACGGAGACAGCCAAAGTGCCCATCAACTGAAGAATGGAAAAACAAATTGTGGTACATACACACAATGGAATATTATGCTAC
>NW_006408629.1:9778325-9781421 GCF_000296735.1 Chrysochloris asiatica
GGTCGCTATGGGTCAGAACTGACTCGATGGCACTTCACAACAACAACAAATAGACAATAATAGGAAAGGGAAATGGAGCTATAGAAGAGAAAAATAAGAGAGGAAATAAAAGGAAGGAATTAAAACAAAACAAAAATGTAGACAAACTAGTGAAAGGGAAGATGAAAAAAGAGTATAGAAAGTAGTAAAGAAAGATAAAAATTGGAAGGGAGTGGGGGAAAGTGGGGAGAGGGAAAACGAGAACCAGAAGAAAATACAGAAAACCAAAAGCGGAGATTGTTGTTGTTGCTAAATGTTTCCAAGGAGAGACTGGTAACCTTGCAGTTCAAGCCAATCCTGCAGTCCAGCGTATTAACCTGCAGCGCCACACCAGGAGATAGAAAGTGTAAAATTCAAGGAAATGGAAAGAGAAAGAATAAATAGACAAAAACATTGAAACAACAAAAATAAAAAACCAAACAGTTCAGCTGTTATCCTGAGAGGAGAAAACTCTAGGGGGTTTCTGTCAACCTAGGCACTCATGAGGTGGGTATGGGAGGGATGTGACAGTTGAGGTCCTGGCCTTAGATGGAGTTCTTATCAGTCTTGGTGTTATCTCTGTTCAGGGTACTCAATCCAGAAGTTAGTCTGAAAGCTCTTGATAAAGCTGATTTCAGTGTCTGTTAGAATCACAGGGTAGTTGGGGGGAGGGTGATTGGTTAAATACTGATCTGGTGGCTCATTGAGTCTGGTAGGTCTGGAGTTGATCCCACCTGAATTCAGGTACCAGACAGTGCACCAAAGCGGCACAGCCAACCCTCAACTCAGACTAGTGTGGCTCCCAACCATTTGGCTCGAAAATCTCAGACAGTAGGGCCTGCACAGGGAAGGGTGGAAGATGGCCACACCTGGGGAAAAAGAAGGACTTGCACTTTTCCAGTCTCCTATGTGGATCTGCTACACAAGGTCACCTTCTGTTGCCAAAGGTGCTCTCAAAGATTCAACATGATCCAGCCACAGTTGGCCAGCATTCACAAGTCAGTCTTCCTCTCTTGCCTTACCTGTTCAGTTTCTCCTCCCAGCAAACACTCAATCCACTTCCCTAACCTTTCCGCTGAAGTTCAGGATTTCAGAATCTTTATCTGTCTGTTTCATTTGGCCCCTTTTATCTTTGTTGTGGAGAATCCATGCAATGTGTCTATCTAGTCCATCATTTTGCCAGAAGTCTACAATTAAAATTTTTTATATTTGTTTAACTTATAATATATTTGAAATTTTACCTCCTAATGATTTGGCCACCTGTTTACAATAGGGTAGTGAAAGATATTTGGCTCATGTAGGTTTTGCATCATACGTGGAGTTTATTTCTTAATGCTACACATCCAGAACTACAGCTTGTAACTTAACCATTTTGTGTATCATACTATACGTCTTGAGGAATTAACAGTTTATTATTAAAATTTTTTACTTAGTCCTATAGGAGGGAACAGTCTCTAGAGAAGGCTGTCATGCTGGGTAAGATGGAGGGTCAGAGAAAGAGAGGAAGACCCCCAATGAGATGGATCGGCCATGTGGCATCATTGATGGTGTCAAGTATGGCAGCTGTAGTGAGGTTGACCTAGGATTGGACATTGTTTAGTTCTGCTGTTCATGGGGTTGCTATGAGTCGGTTCCAACTCGATGGCACCTCACAACAACAACAAATAGTTTTTGAACAAATGGTATTATATTTAATAGATGAAATAGATGTTAAACCTGGATAAGTCATTGAGATTTGAAAAAACAATCAATATAGAAGCCTCACTTAAAAGACAGCAGAGAAAGAACAAACAAGTTGGCAGTTCAAGTGGACATGTAGCAAAGAGCTCCACCAACAACAACACAGAATACCTGACCAAGCAGGCGCAGGGGATAGTCCCAGAACTCTGAACCACATATAAAGGAATATTTAGAAGGTTGGAGGCTTATAGCTGGGGGAATTTGTGGCAAAAGTAAGAAACCCATTGCTTTCTAGTTCGGGATGCTCAGCTGCTCAGCCGCCATCTTGGGTGAGACCATGCGGGGAAAGGATCGGAGCAGCCACAGATGCCTGGCAGAACCGCTAAGATAAAGGTGTGGACATTATTTTCTTTTGGTAGCTGTTCATTAGTCACTTGCTGTCTGTGCACCTCCATTCTGGTGACTATAGAGGTGCCAGAGCTAGTGGGCACCCCAGCCCCACCCTCAGAGGATTTTACTATGAATGCGCACAGATCTCCTCAAAATTTAAAGAGACAGTTTCCAATTAAAACCAAACAGCCACAGCCAGCCCTGAACTGTTTCCAACTAGAAAAAAGGCCTGAAGGGGGATAGTGGAGTGGGACAAGCAGATAAAAGAGGAAATAGGCCAAAATTAAATCCTAAGTTACGTCAAAATGACCAACAGTGGTATCTTGAAATTTCTCAGAAAGAAGAGTGAAAAGGGAAGCCCATTTCCTGATCACATCTATATGGAGGCATTCAGAAAGCATAAAAAATACCACAATACATACCTATCTAAGTATTAAGTCCACAGACAACCCCTGAAGATGCCCAAAAAACAGAAGCAGATGACCAAATCTGCACATGTCCAGAAACGAGATAAAGTGACTGCGGAAAATGAGCTGAAAGTAGACCTATACTTCATACAGGAAGATGGGCAGGCTTTGGAAATGCCTGAGAAAGAATTCCTAAAAATTATTATAAAATATATCAAAATACTATACAATGCAGTTGAGAAAAATAAGGAAGAAGTCAGGAAAGTGCTACAGGAACAATCAAATAAGTAGATAGAGCATTGGAAACAATTCAAAACCTACAGAAAGAGTTCCTAATGATTAATAATAGAATATCAGAAATGGACAATACATTGAAAGTGCAAAGGAATAGAATTGAAGAGATAGAAGCCAGAACTAGTGAGCTAGAAGATAAATCTGTCAACACTACTAAGATAGAAGAACAAATTAAAAAAAAGGATAAAAAAATCAGACGAAGGCCTAAGATTCATGTTGGATAACATGAAGAGGAATAATATAAGAATTATTGGCATTCCAGAACAGGAACAATCACACAAGCCCACAGAGGAGATAGTTGAAGAGC
>NW_006408629.1:9793172-9806918 GCF_000296735.1 Chrysochloris asiatica
CTCCAGGATAGGAGCTGAGGCCTCTGGGACCATCAACAGAGAAGAGCCGAGAGCGGGACCCTACCCAGAGAAACAGAGATGCCTGAGATAGAGACAGAGATGATGACGTGGAGTGATGAAGCGACTGGAGACTTTGGACCCAGAGAGAGAAAGGGACTGTGGGCCGAAAACTGGGGGGAGGAGGGGGAAGTGTAGGGGGTGGGTTTTTGGGATATACCCTTTGGGTGGTTGATGATGCATGGAGGGGATTGGAACCATACGATGGAATGAATGTAAAACTAAAGTTCTCCCATGTAAACTATCATATAATCCACAATAAAACATTGAGAAAAAAAAAAAAAAAAGAGCATGGAAAGAATACAGAGTCACTGTACCAAAAGGAAATGGTTGATGTTTAACCATTTCAAGAGATAGCATATGATCAAGAGGCAATGGTACTAAAGGAAGAAGTCCAAGGTGCAATGAGGGAATGGGCAAAGAACATGGCACCAGGAATTGATGGGATACAAATTGAAATCTTTCAAGAAAGATTTCAGAAGCACAGGAGGCACTCACTCATTTATGTCAAGAAATTTGGAAGACACCTATCTGGCTGACTGACTGGAAGAGATCCATATTTGGGCCCATTCCAAAGAAAGCTGAACCAACAGAATGCGGAAATCATCAGATAATATCTTTGATATCCCGTGTGATTAAAGTTTTACTGAAGGCAATACAGAAATGGCTGCAAGCATACGTTGACAGAGAACTTCCAGAGGTTCAAGCCAGATTCAGAAGAGGATGTGGAACGAGGGATCTTGGCTGAAAGCAGAATATCAGAAAGATGTTTACCTGTGCTGTTGACTATGCAAAGGCTTTTGATTGTGTGATCATGACAAGCTATGGACTACATTGCGAAGTATGAGTATTCCAGAACACTTAATTGTTCTCATGAGGAATCTGTACCTGGACCAAGCGGCAGTTGTTCAAACAGTACATGGGAACACTGAATGGTTTAAAATTAAGAAAGGTGTGTGACAGGGCTGTATTCTTTCACCATATTTATTCAACCTGTATGCTGAGCAACTAATCTGAGAAACTGGGTTATATGAAGGAAAATGTGGCATCAGGATTGGAGGAAGACTCATTAACAACCTGAGATGTGCAGATAATACAACCTTGCTTGCTGAAAGTAAAGAGGACTTAAAATATTTACTGATGAAGATCAAAGACCACAACCTTCTATATGAATTGCATCGCAATGTAAAGAAAACAAAAATCCTCACCACTGGACCATTAAACAACATTCCTATCAACAGAGAAAAGATTGAAGCTGTCAAGGACTTCATTCTTCTTTGATCAACTATCAACATTCATGGAAGCAGCAGTCAAGAGATCAGATGATGTATCGCACTAGGCAAATCTGCTGCACTAAACCTTTTTAAAGTGTTAAAGAGCAGGGATGTCAACTTGAGGATTAAGGTGCTCCTGACCCAAGCCATGGTATTTTCAATAACCTCATATGCATGTGAATAAGGAAGACTGTAAAAGAATTGATGCGTTTGAGTTACGGGAAGACTGTAAAAGAATTGATGCGTTTGAGTTACGGTATTGGAGGAGAATATTGAAAGTGCCATGAGCTGCCCATAGAACCAACAGAACTGTGTTGGAAGAAGTTCAGACAGAGTGCTCCTTGGAGTCCAGGATGGCCCAAACTCTGTCTCTCATACTTCAGACATATTGACAGGAGGGTCCGGTCGCTGTAGAAGGATATCATGTTTGGTAAGGTGGAGGGTTCAGAGAAAAAAAAGAAGACTCCTAGCAAAGTGGCAACATCACTGGACTCAAGCGGCAACAATTGTGAAGTTGGCCCAGTATCGGGCAGTGTAGTGGTTACGAATTGGGCTGCGAACAGTTCGAAACTAGGTCAACAGTTCGAAACTACCAGCTGCTCCGTGGGAAAAGATGAGTCTTTCTGCTCCCGTAAAGATTTACAGCCTCGGAAACTCTGTTCAGGGTCGCTATGGGTCGGAACCAACTCCACGGCACTTAACAACAACAACAATATATATATATATATATTTGTTTTTTTTCTTGAGTGGGGAAACATAATTTAGTTCATAATACCCTGTTTTATAGATGAGATCACTAAGATTAAGGGAAATTGATTTATCCATGGTTATGTACCAACTCAGTGCTTTAAATCCATCTTCCAACTTGTATTGATTCTTTTTAGTTACATCGCACCTGCTTCCTACTTACCAAGAAAGCCTCTTTAGGTCTTAGGACCCAGATTCTAGCTGACTTGCTTCTGATAACAAATGACACCATGATATGAAAACAATGAATTCCTGTGCGTATGTTACTCACTATTGTGCCACATAAAGTCAACTCTGGTACATGAAAACAGCAACTTGGGATTAAAATAATTTCTTGTTGTTTTTAATACAGTCTGTTTAATAAAACTTGAAACATTTTGTATTCCGTGATTTTTTTCATTTGAAATTCCTCTTGAGAGCATTAACTCCTGGTTATTCGAGGGTGTATTACCATGTTAGTGATTTTCTTGAGTCTCATTTCAATAATATTCAGTTCAAAATTTACTGTGTACCCACTAAGTGCTACTTTGTTGGGACTATTCAGTATAGTAAAGATGGGTTCCCCACTGCAAAGGAATTTTGATCACATGACAGGAAAACAGTTAGTACCAGACAGACTTATCTAAATGCTAAACAAGGGCCCAAATAACATGCATATTAAAAGAATAAAATATGATTTATCCCAGGAGTAAGAGAAGAAATGAACAGAAAATTCAACACTTTTACAAATTAACTCAAAATTCTAAAAAGGCGATTCCAACACATTGCATTACTTTAGCAGTTAAACACATTTTTTTTTGACCTTCAAAGATACTGAATTCCTGAACTCTGTATTTTCCTTTCTTCCTTGAGTTACCAAAGTCACTTGTCATTTCAGCTAGCTTTCTTCACAAGAATGAGGAAATCAAGGAGATGATGTCGACATGGGATCTCCAGAAAGGAATCCCCCTGTGGTGATTAAATAAGAAGGGTGTACACTCAGATGTCACCAGGAGCACTTCCTGAAGGGTCACAAAGGAGAGGAACCTGAATCAGAGAGTTCTACAGGCAAGGTGACTACTTTTCTTTTCTGGTCCAATCGACCTCATGTTGATTTACTTATTATTTCTTCAGCCTCCTTTCAGCTGCACTGATAGTTTTGTGAAATGCTATTTTGACATCGGAATCAAAGGCCTAAATCAGCCATGATAACAGATTTAAAGAGCTTCAGGTGACCCAGACTATTTTGTTCATTCAACAGTTCTGTTCCTAGCAATCCCATCTTCTAATGCAGAGGGTGGTTGATTATGTGTTTTATTAGAATATACCCTAAATTCCTGTCTTTTAAATGGACTCTACCTAGGAAGCACTATGACATCTATGCATCTTATCATCAGAGAAAACATATTCCCTATGTGATATCCTGGACTTCTGGGATCAACACTGGACTGAGAACCACAGGTTAGCAGTTCAAACCTACCACCTGCTCCTCAGAAACCCTATGCAGGGTCACTATGAGTAGAAAATGACTTGACTGCACTTAACAACAACAACATGTGATATCCTACAGTGTCAGATACCTTATGCACTGGACTACAAGGCCAGTTTGAAGGTCAAGGATGGTGCTTCAAACTTATTAGCTCCTACTTGGAAATCCTATACATGATCACTGAGTTGGAACTGACTTGACATATCTTAACAACAACAACAATGTGATAAATTAGATGCTAAGATTTCCTGTTGTCTTGTGCTTTTCAGTAAAAGACTATTAAATGTAATGTCTTAAAATATATGATGCTCTTGGTAGCAATGAAAGCAAATCCAAGTAACTACACAGTTATCTTCTTCACTCTCATGAGAAATCGTATTGGGGCTTACCTAAAATAAAAAACCACACCACTGTCCACATTTCTGTGCTCAATTAGCCCTATTAATGAGATGATTAAGCTTATTTTCAATGAAATTATCCAAGTGAACTTATGCAGGATCTTAGAATTTGTCTTTCTTCTGAGTCTCTAGGTATTTAATAATCAAGTCTATAGTTTTTCTGAGAACCCCAAACCAATTCAAGATCTTTAACATATAAAATATATTATTCATTTTTTATTTTATAAATTGCCTTTTGCCAATCCAGTGGCAATTTTCAGATCACTTCTGTATGTACACATTCTTCTAAAGTCTGAACTTAAAAAAGGTTACACAATTTGTAGCTTGACAAGAGAAAGTTTGCAGGGCAGATCATCAGCTTTACATTCAACAAGTCATACACCTTGTTTCATTACAATGCTTATAATCCCCTCCATGTACCATCAGTTAACAATATTTCTCTCTATTCGCTTTAGCTCATTAAAAAAAAAAACACTCAGGCATATATAATAATTTACACGACCCAAAGGCACATTCTGCAAGTCTGCCTCTTGGCCACCAGTTCTTAGTCCATTTCTTCCCATGAATCTAGTGTCTTCAGCTGCTCCTTCTCTCTATGTCCCCATCTCTGCCTGCAACTCTGGTATCACTGCTTCTCTGGATAAGGTCTCGCATTCAGCTTGTGCTCTTCTTCCTTGATGGTCCTAGGATCCTTTGTTTCTGGGCTGTAAGATTAACTACTCCCTGTTTTTGTTACAAAACTTCTTCCTTTACAATTGTGGCAGTTGCAATTAGTCATGATAATAATTACTCACTATTCGTCTCTCATACTTTGGACACATTGTCCGGAGAGAACAGTCGCTGGAGAAGGATGCCATGCTGGGTAAGGTGGAGGGTCAGAGAAAAAGAGGAAGACCCCCAACGAGATGGATCAGCCAGGTGACATCAATGATGGCGTCAAGTGTGGCGGTGGTAGTAAGGTTGGCCCAGGATCGGACATTGTTTGTTCTGCTGTGCATGGGGTCGCTATGAGTCGGTTCCAACTCGATAGCACCTAATAATAACAACATTGAATCATAAGAATTTTATCCCATCTCTTTTAAACAGACCCATCTAGACAAAATGAAAACTATTCAGTGGGGATTCTTTCTTCCCCACACACTATTAAACTAAAATCCTTCTTGAAACCTTGTAAGTCAGTCACTTCGTGCCTTTATTGCCCCCTCATTTTAGGTAGCCAATGTCTAAGTTGCCGGTCCCTGTCTACCCTGTGTACAGAGGGCATAGCATTGATACTTGATGTGAAGACTCCTTCCCTCTCTGTTGATATTTAGAATTACTACCTCCTTGTGTATATGGTCAATTTCATCAAATTGTAGCAATTTATCCTCATTTCCTTTATCAAAAATTGTTGTTTCATCTTCCTCTAGTTGAGTTCTGATTATCAAGTCATCGAGGCTAGGTCAAATGGGCACTATCTGCAACTTCAGGTATTGTGCGCCTCCTCTCAGTTCATATCAGCTGGATGCTTCACTATCAGCTTTAGCCCTCCGTGGCTATGTCCTTGTCCATGGGCTCAGCTGTCCCCAGGTCTCATCACACTTTGGACCAACCAGCCCTTCCTCTTCTCTCTCTCTCATCTCCAGGTCAACGGGGGTCTGTAGAACGTGGTTGAACTCTGCCCATTTCTTCATTGCTGCCTTTCCCCTTCAGCCAATCACCAGTAGACCAATGTGGTCACTTACACCAATGTAAGAAAGCTTACATGCCTGCTCATATGTTCCCTTTGAGTTTCAGTTTAGAGAGGGGTTTGTCCTGAAGGAACTTGATTGCTTGCCTTGATAGCTTCCCGGCAAACAATTTGCTTATTCTTTTTTTTTTTTTAATGTTTTATTGTGAATTATGTGATAGTTTACATGGGAGAACATTAGTTTTACATTCATCCTATTGTATATCATTTCAACTTGCATATTCTTGTAGTAGCCAGTCATACTGACATTTTTGTTTTGGGTTTTTCCTGATAATCTTTCTTTGAAGAGGTATCTTCTGTTGCTCTAGCTGTTTTAGGCTGGTCTGTTTGTCCTTTCCAGTGGGAATGCTCCACCTCAGAAGGTTCTGTATGGGGCTCAGGATTCCACCGAAGGTCCTATGTACTGCAAAAGGCTTATCAGGAGGCCCATTTCACTGGGCAAGTTCTAGAACCCCTTTTAGGTATTCCAATCAGTTATAGACTGTAATCATGTTTCCTGACATTCCTTTCTAACCTACTCAAGTATCCATTTTACAATAGTAGGCAAGGGAAACCAATATACATAAGACAGTCAAACTATGCCTTGATCTCTGTATCACAGAACCCTGTTGTTCCAAGGTTGAGCATGTATCACTATTTACCTCTGTCCCATTTAGCCCATGCAAACTTGTTTCAGTGTTCCCCTATCTACCTTGTTCTTCTACCCTTCCCCCTTCTTGTGTACTGCCCTCTCCAACACCCAAACTATGATGTCTATGCCCCTACCCTGTGTTCTACCATAGGCTCCCTCCATCTCCCCCTAACACCCCAACTTCAATCCCATGGGTAACCAACAAAGATTTTTTTTTCATTTTAGTATGGGTATTTTTCCTTAAGCTTTTACAATAATGGTCTTATGCAATATTTGTCCTTTTGTGACTGGCTGATTTCACTCAGCATAATGTCCTCCAGGTTCACCCATGTTATGTGGTAGCTTGCAGCTTCCTTGTTATTCTTCAAGATATCATAATATTCCATTGTGTATATGTACCAAAGTTTGTTTATCCATTTTTCCATTGATGAGCACTTAGGCTGTTTCCGTCTTTTTGCTATTGTGAATAGTGCAGCTATGAACATTGGTGTTGCTGTTAGGTGCTATTGAGTTGGTATCGACTTATAGCAACCCTATGTACAACAGAATGAAACACTGCCAGGTCCTGGGCCAACTTCACAATTGCTGCCATGCTTGAGCCCATTGATGCTGCCATTTTGCCAATCCATCTCGCTGGGGGTCTTCCTCCTCTTCTCTGACTCTCCACCTTACCAAACATGATATCTTTCTCCAGAGACTGGCCCCTTCTGACAATATGTCCGAAGTATGAGAGATGAAGTTTGGCCATCTTGGCCTCTAAGGAGCACTCTGGCTGCACAGATCTGTTGGTTCTTTTGGCAGCACATGGCACTTTTAATATTCTCCTCCAACACCATAATTCAAAAAGCTTCAATTCTTCTATGGTCTCCCTTATTCACTGTCCAGCTTTTTCATGCATGTGACGTTATTGCAAATACCATGGCTTGGATCAGGCACGCCTTAGTCCTCAAGCTGACATCTTTGCTCTTCAACACTTTTAAAGGGTCTTGAGCATCAGGTTTGCCTAATGCAATACGTCATTTGATTTCTTGATTGCTGCTTCCATGAGTGTTAATAATTGATCCAAGATGAATGAAGTCTTGGCAACTTAAATCTTTTCTCTGTTGATAAGAATGTTGTTTATTGATCCAGTGGTGAGGATTTTTGTTTTCTTTACATTGAGATGCAATCTGTACTGAAGGCTGTGCTCTTTGATCTTCATCAGTAAGTATTTTAAGTCCTCTTCACTTTCAGCAAGCAAGTCTGTATCATCTGTGTATCGCAGATTGTTAATGAGTCTTTCTCCAATCCTGACACCACATTTTTTTTCATATAACCCAGCTTCTCAGATTGTTTGCTCAGTGTACAGGTTGAATAAGTATGGTGAAAGAATACAATCTTGTTGCACACCTTTATTTATTTTTAACCATTCAATGTTTCCATGTTCTGTTCGAACAACTGCGTCTTCATCTATGTACAGGTTCCTCATAAGCACAATTATGTTGCTATGGTATTCATAAGGTTTTCAGTGACTAAATATTTGGAAATAGTTTGTCTTTCAATACTTGTTTGTCAGTACGACAAACTGACAGACAAGTGGTGGATACCTTTATAGTGCTCTTGAAAGAAATTTTTGCTGTGATTCTAGTTCAAAGATATGCTAGTCTTAACATTTTTGAAACCACTGATAGTGTGAAGGATATGTGAATAGGTACTTTTTGAGTCTATGTGAGTCTATCAATGTGAAATTTAAAGGGCCATTCATTTCATCAGTAATGATATTTACTTTCTATTATTGGTAACTTTGGCATATCCCATTGACCTACTCCATGAGTTCCACTAATGTAACTCACAGGTACATTCCACAATTAGACAGATAATGAGCTAATTAGCCAAATAGGTGTTTTTGTTGTTGTTTTAGTTTTCTTTATAATTTTCTGTTAAATTCTAATTTTCTGTAGTGAGAAGACATCAAATTATAATATAAAGAAGTATAAAAATATTAAAAACCTTGTTGATTAAAAGAAATCTCATTTTAAGACATCCAAGGGTTGATGAGCTAGGTGTTTTAATGCTGAAAATAAACATTTTTTGAGCTTTTTGAAAGAAAAGTAACTTAAGTAAATCTAGTAAAAGATTTATGTTGGGAGGTTCCTATTTATCCATATGTTACACTTCTACAGCTAGAAAGTCTGAATTATTTTTCACTCACTGGGATGTTCTTTTAGAAGCCCTTATGACTCAATGATTCATCACTCAGCTGTTAACCAAAAGGTTGGCAGTTCAAACCCACCAGCTGCCCCATGGGAGAAAAAATGTGGCAGTACTTCCCTAATGGTTGTTTTTTGTTAAGTGCTATGGAGTCAGCCCTGACTCATAGCAACCATGTATAGGGTTTCCAAAGAAACCTGTATAGGGTTTCCAAGGAGCAGCTGGTGGGTTTGAACTGCCAACCTTGTTGTTAGTAGTCCAGTACTGATCCTACCTTGCCACAGCAGGACTCCTTCCTAATTATTGCTGCCTCAGAAGCCCTATAGATCAGTTCTATTCTGTCCTCTATGGCCACTGTGAGTCACGAGTGACTTGATGGCAATGGATTTCGTTGTATTGTGTATTGGGTTTGTTTGGTTTGTTTGGGTTTTTTGTTTCTTTCTTTCTTTTGGATGTTCTAATGTGCTTATATCATTTAAAGATAGATTTGCATTTATACCAAGAAATGATAGAATCCCATTTTATGTCCTTTAATACCCACTAACCAGCTCTTATGCCATGAGGCAAAAATATATAATGTTAAAAAACATATACTTTGGATTCAATTAGTCTTGAGTTCAAATCCCCAATCTGCCTCTTTTTATATATGTGACCTTAAAAGAAATTACTTAATGCCTCCCAAAGCTTCCATGTTTTTCATCTTATTTTGAATGAAGACAGGGTCTTACAGAGTAGATGAAAGAATACTACAATGTAATTGTACAAACTAATATAATGCCTGTCATATAAAGTATAAAATATAATTTTAATTTCTCCTCTAAACACTTCATAAAAATTTGAGAGGTTTTCCATCACAAAGTCATGTTCAATCTGCAATCCTTATTTTACCCAAAATAAGGACTGGACAATTAGATCACCTATTTGCAAACACATATTTTAATGACTAGTAACTAAACTTTGTACTTACCAACAACAACAACAACAACTAAACCTTGAAAAGTGAGCACAAATAAATTAAGTCAAATTCCAATCTTGTTCAGATGGGCTAGCTCACCAGGTGCTTGCATGCTGCTTAGATCTGCATACACTGTTTTTTGAAAACAAAGTCAGCAGTCCTTTTCCTATGAATTAATTTATTTTTAGATTAGGACCAACTTCCCCGAAGAAGACTTTCTAGAAATACCTGTGCCAATTTCCTCCTCTTAGATACTCTGGAACTACCTGAACAGACTAGTTGGTTGAAATTCAGTGTTAATTCAAATGCCTATTACATCATTCGCTGTGATGGCCATGGATGGGACAACCTCATTACACAGTTGAATCAGAACCACACATTTCTCAGACCTAAGGACAGACTAGGTCTAATTCGTGACGCTTTTCAGCTGGTTATGTAATGTAACATTTCATTTGATTCAACAGGAAGTAACTGATCCATTAGCAGGTATGCCAGACTTCAGAATCAGCTGTTCAGTATTGATCATTCATAAGATACCAATCTTAATATGTGTCAAATACTGATTACCATAGGTCAAAGTCTACCCACTGGTGTGTTTTGACCCACACAGCATCTCTAAATTTGACTAAACATTTTAAAATGTGGAAAATTTACATAAAACTTCTGATTTCTGGAATCTCTTTTAAAATCAGAACACTTGACAGCATTTCCACAAAACAACTATAGGGAAAATGCAGTGACAGATCCCCCCTTAGATCAGGCCTACATTCTATCACGTACTAAATTCCCAAACCACATACAGTGTTTATTCACTTAAGGTAGACTGCCTGGTGTGGCACCATAGGGTCAACACTGGACTGTGAACCGCAAGGTCATCAGTTTAACCCAGCAGCTGCTCCTCAGAACCCCTATACAGGGTTGCTGTGAATTGGAACTGACTCAACGGCACTTAACAACAACTACAACAAGGTAGACTCTCTAGGCCCTTTTAAGCACTGATTTAAGATTTGGTTGTTACTAGCTGACTGTTACACCAAATACCTAAACAATTTGATAAGCAAAGAATACAAAATCTTCAACTTTTACAATTCTAAATGAGTTATCAGTCTAGTGTGTAATCCATTTATTACTTAACTTATATTGGATAAATCAATAAGAAATTGGTAGAAAAATGAAGGAAGAATTGGCTACTTATGTTTATTCCAGTCTAGACTTTCTTGGAAAGACAAAAACCTTTTTTTCTATTCATCATCAACAGAATAATATAGAGAATAAATCAGTTCACAAGATATCCAATGGGAGCCAGATGGATAACCTGTATGCTTTTTCTATTCCAAGAGTTATTAGATTGTATTTACTTTATTTAGTGTGACATATTATTTCCTTTCAGATGTTTATTTAGGTCACACTGAGTGAAAGCAACCAGCAGAGCATCTCCCATGCAAAACATCTTCATACAAAAGAACTCCCTGGTTACAAAATAACAGCTTTCATCCTATAAGTCTCAGGAGCATCATGGTGGTACAGAACATTGGAGAGTAGGATTAGGGAAACAATGTTCTGTCTATGAGTAGATGCATCATAAGCTAGTTAGAAGCAAGCTATTATTAGTTGAAGGAGGTTTGCTCAAAAAAGAAATTCTTCGTAGATCCTGAAAAGTAGATTAAAGAAATGTAAAAGTAGACAGAATAAAGGATATTGACAACTCAGCAAATGAAAGTCAATGTTTCATGTAGTTCAAATGTCTTTTTTTTTTTTTTTAATCTTTTATCTTTTTAGCTTACAAGTTTAAGGGTAGTCTATATTTATCAAGAAAATTCTTACAACTATTGATGCATAAGTGAAAAAGCAATCTATATTCTTCTTTGTATATGGACAAGTTAATAACAATGCAAGTGTTGGATTATAAACAGACGAGTTCAAGTGCTACCTTGACAATTGTTGGCTGTTTAATTTTGGACAAGTTATTAACTTTTGTAAGCCTACGTTTCCTAGTCTTTAAAACTGTTCTCATCTTTAACACTCCAGTATTAAAAATGTCTAACGTACAGGATTGTGTTGATAACAGTATAAGATAATGCAGGTAAAGTATTATGCATAGTACCTACTCAATAGCTGCTAGCTATTGTTGTATTATCTAATAGAAATTATTTACAAGATCATTTGTTGATTAGGATGATGAATGAACAGCACAGAAAAGTGCATATAAAACAATGTGAAATGGAAAAAAAAGTAGAATACAAATTAGTATATTATTATGTTTTAAACTACATAAGAAAAAAATAAGTGAAGACTAGCTTCAAATAGGTTCTAAGGGGTTAAAAATGCTCAGTTCTAATTTTGAAAGTTGTCATTGGAGGAGCTGAGATTTAACATATTGTGAAATATTGCCTATCCTTTCCCTAATACTTGAGTGGGGAGAAAAAGATGAATTGAAAGGAAATCTGAACTATATAAAATCAATACATTAAAAAAAAAAGTGAAGAAAAAAGGAGGGAGAGAACAAAAGGAAATATTCCCAAATGCTATTAGTGAATGCATGTGGTTGTTTTTAAGTGCCATCAAGTTGGTTCTGACTCATAGTGACCCTATATAGGAACGTTGTGGAATGGCTGGTAGGTTTGAACCACCAACCTTGTGGTTAGCAGTCCAGTGCTTATCCTACAGCACCAATTGATTTTGTTTGTTTGTTTTTGAGAGTTGCACACTGTTAGAGTAGAAAGGCTGCATGAGGAGTTTTATTTCCCTTCTGGTATTTACAGGTATTTTCAATAACCTCATATGCATCCAAAAGCTGGACAGTGAATAAGGAAGACCATAGAAGAATTGATGCTTTTGAGTTATGCTGTTGGAGGAGAATACTGAAAGTGCCAAAAGAACCAACAGACTGTGTTGGAAGAAGTGCAGCCAGAGTGCTCCTCGGAGGCCAGAATGGCCAAACTTCTCTCGTACTTTGGACATATTGTCAGGAAGGACCAGTCGCTGGAGAAGGATATCATGTTTGGTAAGGTGGAGGGTCAGAGGAAAAGAGGAAGACCCCCAGTGAGATGGACTGACCAAATGGCAGCATCAATGGGCTCAAGGATGGCAACAATTGTGAGGTTGGCCCAGGATCGGGCAGTGTTGCGTTCTGTTGTGCACAGGGTTGCTATGAGTCAGTACCAACTCCATGGCACCTAACAACAGTTGGTGGGAGCCTATGGTACACTATTTCACAAGTTTATCTCATACCTGGGCCTGCTCTTTGACAGGACACAACAGGCGCTGCTCCAAACAGCCCATGGGTGGGGGATCAGGATGATTACAGGAGCTGCCCCTCTCTGAGGGCATGCACCAATTGATTTTGACTCAGAGTAGAAGTGCCATATAGGGTTTCCTAGGCTGTAATGTTGCCGGAAGGAGATCCCTCAGGCCAGTCTCCTAAAAAGCTACTGGGTGAATCTCAATCCCCAGCCTCTCTGTTAGCCATCAGACGTTTAACCATTACAGCTTCTTCTGTGAATGTGTAAGGTGGAAAGGTAGGACTCCTTCACTGAATATATGGTTAAGTGTTGTTGTTAGGTGCTAGCCAGTCAATTCTGACTCACAGCGACTCTATATGCAACAGAATGAAGACTGCCTCGTCCTGCTCCATACTCACAATTGTTGTGAATGTATGTTGTTATTGTTGTTAAGTGCTGTTAGTTCCGACTCATAGTGACCCTGTATAGGGTTTCTGAGGAGCAATCAGTGGGATTGAACTGTTGACCTGTGTTTCAAAATCCAGTGCTTATCCTACAACACCAAACCAGGAATCTGTGAATGTGTGGTGGTAGTGGTGTTGTGTGTCACTGAGTCAGTTCCAACTCATAGCGACCCTGTATAGGGTTTCCAAGGAGATACTGGTGAACTTGAACCACCAACTTTGTGGTACAAATGGCTTTGTAGTCCAGTGCATTAACACACAGCGCCACACCAAGACAGTTAATGTATGTTGTTGTTGTTATTATTAAGTGTCATCGAGTCAGTTCCGACCCTGTGTAGGGTTTCTGAAGAGCAGTTGGTGAGCTTGAACTGCCGACCTTACAGTTCAAACAGCTTTGCAGTCTGGTGCATTAACCCACAGCGCCACACCAGGACTGTATAGGGTAGTGAAATTATGAGTATGTTTTCCTCTATTCATCAGTTTTAAACTGTTTTGTGATTTGTTTATATTTACTTTTATAATAAAAAGATATTAAAGGAGTCCCTTTTGGATAAATTTTCAGATAAAGAAAAGTGGCCAAATGTAAAAGTTTCTAATAATGGCATTTGCTTT
>NW_006408629.1:9807018-9814050 GCF_000296735.1 Chrysochloris asiatica
TTCGAACTGCTGGCCCTAAGGTTCGCAGCCCGATTCGTAACCACTAGGAATTAATTAATTTGGACTGAAAAGAAAACCAGGTTCCACATAAAGTAATCTTTATATACTGAATTTTTTTTTTTTTTTTTTACATTGTGGCCCTAGAATATAATACTTTTTCCTCCTGTAACTGATGCTGTAAGTTATCAATTATGTCACACTCATGTATTATGATACTTACATATGTGGGACGGAGTAGTGACATATTGTGGATTTGGTTTCTTAAAATATACAGCAGGCTATAGAATCATACAGCATATGGTCCCATTCTCTGTCTTCGGAATAATTTCTTGGAAAAATTACCATAATTTAATTCTAAAGCAATAATACCATCATGATTGAGAGGAATAAAGTCACAACAAAAGTTGCTTACTTTTCACTTCTTTCTCATTTCAGTTCCCAATTTTTAGATGAGAATTTAAAAGTTAAAAAACACAAAGGAGGTGAAGCATTATGTTCAAGAAAAAGTCAACAGAGATCCTTTGTTCTGCTTGATCTGGAGGCTCTGTGTCTTCTCAGAAATGCATGAAAGAACTCTTTATAAAAGATACCCTAATATTATGGTTCTCAGAATAATAGTTCTGTAGTTTTCTCTTCATTACTAGAAAATATATAGAGAAGGCATACACCTTCAGAATCAAAACAGATAGGAATACTTATTTTTGCCCTACTCACAATGACTGCTGCTTCTCTGGTAGTCTCCGGGATAGACATCAGAATAAGACTCTGGGAGGGACATCAAAATAGAAATATATAAAATAGACGAGACATGGCACTAGTCCTCAAAGCTCCAAATTTGATTAGCAATTCAAATTCATAAATGAATCAGAGAATTATACAATATATTTAAATTTTTAATATTTGTTGTTGTTGTTAGGTGCCATCAAGTTGGTACTGACTCATAGCGACCCTATGCACAACAGAACTAAACACTGCCCAGTCCTGGGCAAACCTCACTATTGTTGTCACACATGAGCCCATTGATGCTGTCACTTTGCAAATCCATCTCGCTGGGGGTCTTCCTCCTCTTCTCTGACCCTCCACCTTACCAAACATGATATCCTTCTCCAGTGACTGGTCCCTCCTGACAATATGTCTGAAGTATCCTGGCCTCCAAGGAGTACTCTGACTTCACTTCTTCCAACACAGATCTGTTGGTTCTGTTGGCAACCCACGGCACTTTCAATATTCTCCTCCAATACCATAAATCAAATGCATCAATTCTTTTACACTCTTCCTTATTCACTGTCCAACTTTCATATGCATATGAGGTTATTGGAAATACCATGGCTTGGGTCAAGTGCACCTTAGTCCTCAAGCTGACATCTTTGCTCTTCAACACTTTAAAAAGGTCTCATGCATCAGATTTGCCTAATTCAATACGTCATTTGATTTCTTGACTGCTGCTCCCATGAGTGCTGATGGTTGATGCAAGAAAAAAGAAGTCTTTGACAACTTCAGTCTTTCTCCATTGATAAGAATGTTGTTTATTGGTCCAGTGTTACTCGGCAAAAAATTTTGAAATTACCATGGACTGACAGAGAACAAACAAATGTGCTTTGGAAGAAATATAACAGAACTGCTTTGTAGAATCGAGGAGAGTGAGACTTGACAGCACATAACAACAACAACAAAATATTAATTTTAGCCATTCTTTGCTTATTAAGCTCTTCCTATGTACCAGGCATTACTCCAATGCTTTAACTCACTTAATCCTCAGAAGTCTATGAGGAATATATCATGAGTATCCCCATAATGTAGAGGAAGCAATTGAGGCTAGAGAGGTTAGTTGATTTGCCCATAGCTCTGGTAGCGTAGTGGTTATGAATCGGGCTATGAACCACAAGATCAGCAGTCAGAAACTATCAGCTTCTCTGTGGGAGAAGGATGAGGCTTTCTACTCCCGTAAAGATTTACCGCCTCGGAAACCCTATACAGGGTCACTGTGGGTTGGAACCGACTCGATGGCACTTAACAACAACAACAACAACATACAGCTAATCAGAGACAGCGCTAGGACTTAAACCAAAAGATCTGATTATAATAAACTGCTTCTGTTATTAGTCTCTACTTCATATGTACTTTAATACTAAGAATTATAAGTGAATGGATATGCAGTGCATGAAGGTTGACCCTTGAAGAAGCCCTGGACCTAACTCACTATCTCCCACATGAAACAAGCAGCCCTGCTTATTTTAACACATTATGGACAGAAGACATATCCCAGATGTCACTGAAAACCTCAAGGTTTATGTTACTTCCAGACTATTCATTAAGTAAATACATAGTGTCTGGAAGGTTGGTGAGTTAACTGCACTATGAGAACTACTTGGTGTTAAGTCATGGAGAAGCTGAGGAGACAGGTAGATAGAATAGTCGATAGCATAGCAGCTACTGGAATAGTTTAAGTACTCTCATTCCTTGTCATCACCATCTCAGGAGTTAGGTAACAGGATCATAAATGAAGATTCCTCCTATAGGTAAATACATCTTATATCAATCGATAGTCTTCTCTCAGACAGGAAACTAAATCACATTTTTAATGTAGAAACTCTTTCTTAGGTGTGATAGTCAGA
This sequence comes from Chrysochloris asiatica, assembly GCF_000296735.1. Taxonomy (NCBI): domain Eukaryota; kingdom Metazoa; phylum Chordata; class Mammalia; order Afrosoricida; family Chrysochloridae; genus Chrysochloris; species Chrysochloris asiatica. Next base: position 9,809,634 of record NW_006408629.1, read on the forward strand.
AGCCAGTAAAAAAGAAGGAAGATATAAGGAAATAAGTTAATACTGTGTCTGGGAAAGTCTCAAGCAGATAGTTTAGTTTTAGGTCCTTAAGTTGATGAGTATGAACTGTGGTAAGAACTAAATTTAGCCTCTCTGTAAACCATCTCGAGCTTTCTGCAGCATTGCCTTCTCCAGTATTTTAAGTCAATGATTGACAAGCAAAGCTGCAGTGACAAGGACTCAATCAGGGACAGGCTACTTCCCTCGGCTATGTTAAAGTTGGCCTGTGACCTGTACCAGCCTCCTTTCAACCAGAAGACAACTTAACTCTTCTCTCATGGATGGAATCCAGTAGAAAATTAAAATAGATCTAGACTTCTTTCCTATTCTTTGTTCCTTTCGTTGATGTAAAAGTCTTTGATCAAACAAGACATTATATTCAAAACCTTTTGCTGAGGTCAGAAAAAAAAATTGCTGGACATTACATACTCCCATTTCATTCACATACATGGATTTTGTGGAAAGGTAGATTTAGTTTCCTTTGGGGAGAATGAGTAAACATTGGCATAGTAACAAAAAGATTAGGAGAATCCTATCCTGAGAAGAGATGCTCTTCAAAAATAAAAAGATACTATATAGAAAACAATGTGAAATTACATGCAATTAAATCACCAGGACTAGTTTATAAAATTTATTAAAAAGCTATTTAAGGGAACTTAATTCACAATAAAAACTTACTCCCTCATCAACCAACACCACTGTCCAATCCATGGCCCCAAATCGTCATCTGCCTTCGCCTTTGATGGAAAACTGATGATTTCACCATCTAAAGCATGTGCACCATGGCAACAGCTAATTATAGTGGTGGTGGTTATGTGCCGTGGAGTCGGTTCCAATTCACCATCTAAAATATGTGCATGGTGGCAATGACTAATTATAGTGGTGGCTATAGTCAGGAGGATGCCCAGGGATCACATGTATTATGTTGCACTTCTGTTTAACAGCTGCTCCTCAATTAATGTTATGCTGCTGTTCATGATATTTTCATCTTCCAGCACTGTATCTGACAATGTTTGACTGCTATTCATAAGGTTTTCACTAGCTAAGCATTCAGAAGTTGTCGGCCTTCTCTTTTCCTACTCTGTCTCAATCTGGGAGCACCACTAAACCTTGCCCACCATGAGTTACCATGCTGGTATTTAAAATACTGATAGCATAACTTCCAGCATCACAGCAACACACAAGCCACCACAGTATGTCTAACTGACAGACAAGTCAGGTATAGTGCCAGAAGATAGAAGTCCCTCAAAATACAACTGGGTAAGAGCTGTCACCTCAAAGTAGAATTGATCATAATGAAGTAAATAGAGCAAAGATTTGAGGACCTTCATTTGCTGATGGATCACAACTCAAAATGAGAAAAAACATCTGCAAGCATCTATTGATAATTGGAACATGAAAAGTAAGAAGTTTGAATGTAGGAAAATTAGAAATTGTCAAAAATGAAATGCATAAAAATCGATATCTTCAGCATTGTTGTCATTGTTGCTAAGTACCATCAAGTCAGTTCCAACTCATAGCAATCCTGATATGGTTTCTAAGGAGCAACTGGTGGGTTTAACCCACGGACATTGTGGTTAGCAATTCAATGCCTATCCTAGTGAGCTGAAATAGACTAGAACTGGCTGTTTTTAATCTGACTTGAATATGGTTTACTATGCCAGAATAACAAATTTTAAAAGAATGGCATGGTGTTCATCCTCAAAATCTTTCAAGATCTTTCAAGATCTATCTTGAAGTACAATGTTTTCTGTGATAGGATACTATCAATACATCTACAAAGAAGACTGAACCTATTCGATAGCACATAACAACAACAACAAACAAAGATCACTTTATACCATTATTATTCAAATATACACAACCAAAATATTGAATGATGCAGAAAGCATCAAAAGAGGATGAAAGTAATACTCAGAGTCACCGTACCAAAAAGAAATGGTCGATGTTCAACCATTTTAAGAGGCAACATATGATCAAGGGTCAATGGTACTTAAGGAAAAAGCCCAAGCTGCACTGAAGTTAATGGAACAAAAAGCATGGCTCCAGGAATTGACAGAATGCAAACTGAAATCTTTTAACAAACTGATGCAGCACTGTACACACTCATTCATTTATGCCAAGAATTTTGGAAGATAGCTATCTGGACAACTGATTGGAAGAAATCCAAATCTATGCCCTTTCCAAAGAGAGGTGGCCCAACAAAATGAGGAATTCATCTAACAATAACATTAATGTCATGTGCAAATTTTACTGAAGATAATTCAGGAAATGGTTGCAACAGTACATCAACGGGGAACTGCCAAAAATGCAAGCCGAATTCAAAAGAGGACATGGAACTAAGGATGTCATTGCTGACATCAGATGGATCTGGCTGAAAGCAGAGAATACCAGAAAGATGTTTACTTATGCTTCATTGACTATGCAAAAGCTATAGACTGTGTGAATCATGACAAACTATGGGTAACATTGTGAAGTATCAGTATTCCAGAATACTGAATTGTATTTGTGAGGAACCTGGATATAAAAAGTCAGCTGTTCAAGCAGAACAAGGGCATAATGAATGGTTTAAAATCAGGAAAAATGTGTACCAGGTTTGTATCTTTTCACCATATTTATTCAATCTGTATGCTTAACAAATAATCCAGAGTGTGGCAATCAGGATTGAAGGAAGACTCATTAACAGCCTGAGATATGCAATGATAGCAATTTGCTTGCTGTAAATGAAGACGATTTAAAATACTGGTGAAAATCATAAACTATAGCCTTCAGTCTGGATTTCACCTCAATGAAAAGAAAGCAAAAATCCTTATAACTGGACCAATAAATATCATCATGATAAGTGAAAAAAGGACTGTAGTTGTCAAAGACTTCATTTTGCTTGGCACCACAATCAACACTCACGGAACCAGCAATCAAGAAATCAAAAGACACATTGCATTATGCAAATAAGCTGCAAAGGATCTCTAAAGTATTAAAGAGACAAGATGTCACTTTGAAGGCTAAGATGAGTTTGACTCAATCCATGATATTTTCAATCACCTTATATGCTTGTGAAAGTTGGGCAATGAATAAGGATTACCATAGAAGAATCAATGCATTTAAATTATGCTGTTGGAGAGAAATGAAAGTATCATGCACTACTAGCAGAACTAACAAATCTGTATTGGAAGAAACACAGTTTTAATGTGTCTTAGAAAGGAGAATGTGAAACTTCATCTCTCCTACTTTGGACATGTTATCAGGAAGGACTAGTCCCTGGAGAGGACATTATGTTTGGCATAGTGGAGGATCAATGAAAAAGAAGAAGACCCCCAATAAGATGGATTGACATAGTGGCGGCAACAGTGGGCACAAACATAACAATTGTGAGAATAGTGCAGGATCAGGCAGTGTTTTGTTCTGTTGTGTATAGGGTCGCTATGAGTCAGAATGAACTCTCTGGCACCTAATGACAACAACAGCATTGTCTAACACCAATTGTTAAAACTCTAGCTCTAGATATGGATATTTTCTTGTTGTTGATGTTAAGTGCCACTGGGTCAGTTCCAACTCTTAGCACCCCTTATATGGTTTCCAAAGAGCAGTTAGTGGGTTTGAACCTCTGATCTTGAGGCTAACAGTCCAGTGTTTATTCTATTGTTGTTGTTAGGTGCCATCAAATTGGTACCAACTCATAGCAACTTTGAACCGACTCGATGGCACTTAACAACAACAACAACATAGCAACTTTATGCACAGCAGAATACAGCTTATTCTATAGTCCTCCATTATTCTTATATGTGAATGAAAGAAAGCTCATTTTAAAATTAGAAGGTAAAAAGTTCACAACTTTAGCACTATATAATGTAATTTTGTGACTATTTCTGTTGCCAAATTGTTATGTTAAACTATTATAACTTTAATCCCATAACTGAGTCAATGAGACTTTAGAAATTCTTTCTTGAATTCTTCATTTTAAAAAAAATCAGTTTTCTTCATTTGGGGATGTTTCTGCTCTTTGTGATTTAAGCCTAAAATATGTTTTATAAAAAAATATTTTCGGGTTTTGTTATTCCTTTCTCTTTGTTTAATTTGAATAGATTGTACATGAATGGATGAAACTAAATGCAAATATCTTGCTGCCCTATAACACACTAGAATATATTATTCCATCTTTTTGCGGGTTATAGAAGGGATCATCTAACCATAATAACCCATCTACAATAGACTTCATGGTTCAACATGTTGAATAGGATGTTTAACTTTGAAAGTACTTTGGGCAAAACTCATTTATGCACATTCTTCAAAGAGATGGAAAAAACAATTACAAACTTTATATGGAAAGGAAAGAGACCCAGAATAAGCAAAGCACTGCTTAAGAAGAATAAGATTGGAA
>NW_006408629.1:9814816-9819616 GCF_000296735.1 Chrysochloris asiatica
CTCTGGAAAGCAATATGACGCTTCCTCAGAAGGTTGGAAATAGAAATATCTTATGATCCAGCAATTCCTCTACTTGCTATTTACCCACCAGAATTATGAGCCATAATACGGGTAGATATATGCACACCAATATTCATAGTAGCACTATTTACAATAGCAAAAAGATGGAGACAGCCTAAGTGCCCATTTATGGATGAATGGATAAACAAACTGTGGTATATACAGTTGAATTGAATATTATGCTACCTTGAAGAACAACAAGGGAGCTGCAAGCCACTGCATAACACGGATGAACCTTGAGGACATTATGTTGAGTGAAATTAGTCAGTCACAAAAGGAGAAATACTGCATAGGACCACTATTGTAAAATACTAAGAAAAAGAACTCATACTCAAGGGGCGATCGGGGGTAATTCTTTTCTGGTTACCGGGATGTGGGGGATGGAGTAAGGGGAGGGAGGGAAAAGTGGAGCACAGAGTAGGGAATAGACACAGGACAGTTTGGGTGCTAGGAAGGGGAGCAGTACCTAAGAAGGGGGAGGGGAATGGAAGAACAAGGCAGATGGAAGAACAATTAGACAGGTTTGCAGGGGCTAAGTGGGACAGAAGTAAATGATGATGTATTCACAACATTGGAACAACAGGGCTCTGGGATACAGGGATTGAGGCATGGTTAGAAAGGGCAAAAGGAGGGAACAAATGTTAAGATGCTTGGCTGTCTTTTGAATCTTGGTTTCACTTGCATACCATTACAAAATAGACACTTGAGAGGGAGAGAAAGGAATATCCAGAAATATCACCATAGAGAGCTTGTAAATCTGTCATCTGCCTATAACTGATTGGAATACCTAAAATGGGGCTACAACATGCCCAGTGAAGGAGGCTTCCTGCGGAGCTTCTGCATTACATAAGACCATAGGTGGAATCCTGAACCGCATCCAGACTCTTCTGAGGTGGGAAATTTCCACTTGAAAGGACAAGCAGACCAGCCTGGAGCTAGAAGAACAGAAGATACTTCATGAAAGAAAGACCAACAGGAAAAATAAGAAAATAACAGCATTCTGACTGATTACTACAAGAACAAGCAAGTTGCTCACCCAGGAGACATCAAGGCAAGTGGTTGGGTCCCCTCCAGGCAAACCCCCTTCCAAGACTAAGACTCAATGGGAATACATGAGCAGACACACGCTCTGTCAGGTGACCACGTTGGTCACTGATAAGGGGAAGTGAGGGAAAAACAGCAATGAAGCAGCAAGCTAAGCCCTACCACGTGCAATAGACTCCTATGAACCTGGGTTAGCCAGCAGTGTGGCAAGACCTAGGGACTCCTGGGCCCAGAGTCAGTGACATAGCCACAGAGGACTAGAGTGGAGAGTGAAGCGTCCAGCTGATAAGAAGAGAGGGCATATGCAGAAGAACACACACACTTACAGATAATATCCACTTGACCTGGCTTCAATGGCCAGATGATCAGAACTCAACTAGAAGAAGAAAGAAGAGGAACAAAAGAGTTAATCTTATACAATTTGATGAACTTGACTTACACCTATGGATGCAGTAGCTCAAAAGAGGGAACGAATCTTTACAGCAAGGATCAGGGTAGACAGAGATGGGCAACTTGGACATTGACTACCCATAATGGGGGAGATACAAAGGCAAGAAGTGACTGGCTTACTAGCTTTTAAGAGGGAACCTGGATCCAGAGGGCATGGAGGAAGGTAGAATCTCCACTGAGTAATATCCAATCTGTCTGGGTGAGGCTGATGAAAGGAGATTGGGATGGCACTCATGTGGCACAGTAGTGAATAATTGCTATCAGGACTGACTGTGAGGGTTGGAAATGTAAAGGTAGACATTTTGTAGCAAAACAAGGGGAGTGGTTGACTTTGCAGTCCAGGAGCGGAGGTCCCTAGGACCATAAAGGGACAAAACTGGAATGCGAGACCCTACCTAGGGAAGCTGTGACACCAGAGATGGAGGCAGAGACAATGACATGGAGAAAGGGAACAGCTGGGGACTGTAGACCCAGAGTAGGAGAGGGGCTATGTGCTGATGACCAGGGGGAAGGCTTGCAGGGTATACCCTTTGGTTGGTTGATGATGCATGGAGGGGATTGTAACCATGACAATGAATATATAAAACTAATGTTCTCCCATGTAAACTATCACATAATTCACAATAAAACATTTAAAAAAAAAAGCATTAAAAAAAAAATTAGTCTGCTAAATTTGGATGCCTGGAATTGTGGTTGCCTTGGCAGAGCCAAACCAAATGATTTTGCCAGCCTTATATGGCCCATAAACCGATGTTCCCCACCCCTGGCTTAGAGTACATTAATTACTCTATCTTCTGGAGTCCTGGTGTGGCGCTGTGGGCTAATGCATCAGACTGGCACTGTGGGCTAATGCATCAGACTGCAAAATTGTTTGAACTGCAAGGTCAGTGTTTCAAGCTATCCAGCTGCTCCTTGGAAACCCTATACGGGGTCGCTATGGGTCGGAATCGACTCGACGGCATACGACAACAACTATTATTTTTAAATGTTACAAAATTTTAGATTTATTTGAGCTGTGATATTTTGAGGACTCTTAAAAGCTTTGCGATTCAATTTTATAAAATAAAAATTTAAATGTTGAATGTTTTAGAGTTCACAAAGTCAGAACACCCTAGAACCTTTAAATAAAGCTTTTCCCAAATCCCTTTATGTCTGCAACTATATTTTTAACTCTTCAAGGACTTTAAGAAAGCATAGCATGAATGATTAAGTGACTACTTCTCCCATAATTCCTCTTGAAAGGGATAATTATGAATAGGAACACTGAGGGAATACAAAGCATTCTACTTTATTTTTAAATAAATCTTGGACTCTGTTTGTGTAAATAATGTTGTGAAAAATATACAATTTGCACCCAAATGTATGTTTTTCCTTTTAGCCAAATACTCCTTGTTTGATGAAATCTATTGATTTTAAAACTCATTAGTCCAAGTTACCCTGTCCAGGTGTAAAAGACAAGTGAGAGGAAGGTACTGGGAAACCAAAGTCTCTCACTTAGCCCTGGTAAAGGAGAATTGGTGGATGCAAAATTAGTTCAGCGCAGTCATCCACCTTATTTCCACCAACGCCTCCTGTCTAATTCCCAAACTGAGAAGGATCCAGTGAAACTTTATACAATATATCAAACACATCTGACATACTTTGTTAATGCAATTTTGTTCTGGAGGGAAATTTTCAGGTATTTTGATGGGAGCTGATCCCTACCCTAGACCTCCCATCCTCAGTTCCCTTGTGGAAGAATTACAGTGAAAGTCTTGGAGTAACTGAAATAACCCTGATCTAAAGAATTCCTTGCCCCCTCTCCTCCTCGAAAATTGCATTGTTTCTGAGTCTTTCCTAAGGATTTGACTTTTAGAAGAACTAGAGCTCACTCTAGAATGCTCCTGGGTTTAAAAGATCCCCAGAAAGACCATAAATGATTAGATTTCATTGGAATGTATAGGATTGGATTTGCTTTCTTCGCAGAAAACCCATGATGCTCAGGCATTCCTCATCCAAATTCAAAATGACCTATATGGAAAAATAACTTGTCAGAAAGCTGCGTAGTTTACTTTGTTTATCTTATTAACAATGAACATCTCTGATGTCATTCATACCCAGTCCCCTCTGTTTCATTTCTTAGCCCTAATGTGGTGCTGTAGGGTAAGCACAGGACTGGTAATCACAAGGTAACCAACTGGTTAACTACCAGCTGCTCTTGGTCGCTCTGAGTTGAAACAAACTAGATGGCACACAACAACAGCAAAGAGGATTCAGAGTCCTTATAGATAACTTAATGCAAGTAAAATCTACATTTCAACCCATCTCTCCCAGAAGTTGGAGTCTTGGTGTGGCGCTGTAAAATACAACTGAACCACAAAGTCGGTTTGATCTGAAAGGTCAGCGATTCAAACTCATCAGTCACTTCTTGGAAACCCTATACAGGGTTGCTATGAGTCGGAACCCACTCGACAGCATTTAACAACAACCCAGAGATTATGTCTGCTTGAAACGAAACATCTTGAATTTAAAAGTAAACTTGTTGGAATCATTGACTTGACTATTCACATGAGTGTCATTTCCTTCTTGAAATCATCAGATTTTTTCTATAAAGCCATAGATTTCTTTTGTAACTGCAGATTATGCTCTTGCTGAGACTTGGAGCATTTTTCTGAGAAGTATAAGTATCTGTGCTGCTCTTCCTCAGCATAATTTCCTTGTGGCTTATGGTAATTCTCTCTATAAAAAACCGAGTGAAACAAATGGATCCAGATCAAAAAGAAACCAGACTGACCAGAGCCACTGAGACTAGAACCACTGAGCATTTTTTCTGAGAAGTATAAGTATCTGTGCTGCTCTTCCTCAGCATAATTTCCTTGTGGCTTATGGTAATTCTCGCTATAAAACACCAGAGTGAAACAAATGGATCCAGATCAAAAAGAAACCAGACTGACCAGAGCCACTGAGACTCCATGAATCTCTGAATGCATTGTCCTGAGATCATCTTGAACCCAAACTATCATATGGAGTTATTGTATTTATTTATTTTTAAATGTTTTATTGTGAATTATGTGATAGTTTACTTGGGAGAACATTAGTTATACATTAATCCTATCGTATATCATTTCATTTCCATGGTTACAATCCCCTCTATGCATCAGCAACCAATCAAAGGTATACATACCCTGCAATCCTTCTACCTGATTGTCAGCACACAGCCCCTCTCCCTCTCTGGGTCTACAGTCCCCAGCTGTTCCTTCTCTCCAC
>NW_006408629.1:9820515-9821744 GCF_000296735.1 Chrysochloris asiatica
TTAGTAAAGAATGCTGGCCTTAAGCAATGTGCTCTTTTAGAGAATTATCTGTAAGACATCAAATTGACAACATAACTCTAAAACATAGGGTAGAATTTTAGGAGATAAAGGGTCTAAGTTAATGATGGTGAAACAATATGGGCAGAGCTAGCAATTGAAATGTACGTGTAGAAAATGTTGAATGGGCATACGTTTTGTTCTATATATTTTCACCAAAAATTTTAAAAATAAATAAAACAAAACAAAAAAAGCAGGATGAGAAATGTAGTTTGGGACCATGAATGAGAGTTCAAGTAAGTAAGCAATATTGCTCCAATAAACACAATGCTTAATCTCAGTGCTGTCAAAATAGGATGAAGAAATGTGCAAGATAGTGCATTAGAATGAAGAAAGACAACATTACTGTATATTTTATTTCTGATCTTATACATTTAAATGTTACATTATTTATTATAAATTTATACCTATATGTCATATAGTTTAACATAAATTGTTTATATTATTTCTTATCCTGTGCCTTAAAATTTTTGAGCCTGTAGCAAACAAAGGAGCATCAGAATGTTCAAGGGAAAATGGAATTAAGATATAATGAAATTTTTCCATCAACTTTCTGAAGTCTCCTCATATTAATGACTTATGCTGTGATTTTTATATATGCTGGAGAGTTCTTGCCAAAAAATCTTGATTGTAAAGGTGTATAACTTTTTTAAATATAGAAAGTACTGCTGAAGACAATTGAATTAGTTAATTTAAGCCCCAAAATCTTCATCTAAATTTTAATTTTATTCTCAAATTTAATAAATACTATAACTTTGCAACATCACTTATCTGTCAGTTTGTCATACTGTGCTGGCTTGCGTGTTGCTAGGATGCTGAACGCTATACCACTGGTATTTTAAATACCAGCAGGATCACCCATGGTGTATAGGTTTCAGTGAAGCTTCCAGACTAAAACAGACTAGAAGAAGAAGCAGACTGCTTCTGAATGTTTAGCCACTGAAAATCGGATGAGGAGCAGTAGAACATTGCCAGATATAGTGCCAGGAAATGAGCCCTTCAAGGTTAGAAAGCAAAATAGAACTGGGGGAAACTGCATCCTCAAAGCAGTAGTTGTTGTTGCTCTGTGCCGTGGAGTCAGTTCCGACCCATAGCGACCCTGTACAGGGTTTCCAAGGCTGTAAATCTTTACGGGAGCAGAAAGCCTCATCTTTCTCCCGCGGAACAGCTGG
>NW_006408629.1:9823784-9836729 GCF_000296735.1 Chrysochloris asiatica
AATAATTTCATTTTGCTTTGATCTACAATCAACACTCATGGAAGCAGCAGTCAAGAAATCAAACATTATTGCATTAGGCATATTTGCTACAGGAGACTTTTTTTTTTTAAGTGTTTAAGAGCAAAGATTACAGTTTGAGGACACCTGACCCAAGCCAGGATATTTTCCAATGTCCAATGTCATATTTCATATACATATGAAAACTGAACTAAATATGAATATGGAAGACCATAGAAGAATTGATGCATTTGAGTTATGATGTGAGAGAAGAATATTCATAGTATCATCGACTGTCAGAAGAACAAAACAAATCTGTGTTGGAAGAAGTACAGTCAGAATGCTTCTTAGTAGCCAGGATAACAAGACTTGTCTTCCATAGTTCGGACATGTTATCGGGGAGGCCAGTCCCTGGAAGAAGGACATTATGTTTGATAAAAGCGGAGGGTCAACAAGAAAGAGGAAGATTGGTATAGTGGCAGCAGTAATGGGCTCAAGCATAACAATTGTGAGGATGGCACAGGACCAGGCAGTGTTTTGTTCTGTTGTATATGGGGTTGCTATGAGTTGGAGCTGACTCAATGGCACCTAATAACAACAACAATAGAATTGTGATTGTACTGGATAAATGTAATGTTATTGTAATAGTAGTTGGTAGTATATTCTAGTGTGCAAGCTTATTATATAGTTACTGGTGGTGGTGTTGGTGGTGTGCAATGAAGTCGCTTCCAACTTAAGTGTACCCTGTATTGAGTTTCCAAGCCTGTAAATCTTTATGGGTGCATAAAGCCTCATCATTTCCCATGCAGAAGCTGGTGGTTTCAAACTATTGGCCTTGCAATTAGTAGCCCAACTGGTAACCAGGTTTCTTATATAGTTATTGAATCAAGTCAGTTCTACAATACCCTATATAGTTTCTGAGAAGCAGGTGGTAAGTTTGAACTACTCACCCTGCGGTTCAAATGACCTTGCAGTCAAATGCTTATCCTACAGCACTACACCAGGACTCCACATGTAGTTATTAGTATTATATATTTAAATTTTAATACATAATTTAATAAACATAAAACTAACATTTCTATTTCTCAAGTATGTGAAACTCTTGCATTTTCAGAGTTGACTAGGGTTCATTTACCATGAGAATGGTTATCTTTGGTACAATATCTCACTTTTTCTTCCAAAGATAAGTTGCAGGATGTTTGTGACTTCCTGTTGGCAATGATTTAAAAATACATTTTCAAATTGTGGAATTGAAAGTAAACTTAGATGAGATCTGTTTTAAAGTTCTTGTTTTATTAAAGAAGGAAACAACATGTGGCTGGTCCAATGTCACATAGCAAGCAAACAGCAAGCACAAGACTAAAACCTGACTTAAAATACATATTTTCATCGTATTCAAAATGAAAATACACTTGAGAGATGACAGTTCTTTTATGTTTTTTTCATTCATGAAGTAAGAGTCACTGTATCATAAAGTCAGACTTGATGTTTAGTGCCATCAAGCTGGTTTAGACTCATAATGACCCTATAAAGGATTTCTGAGAAACGGCTGGTGGGTTTGAACTGCCAACCTTGCAGCTAGCAGTCCAGTCTTATCCCACAGGACAACATTAGGACCCTGAAGTAAGAGTGATTACATTAAAATTTGGAAATATACTTAGAAACACTTAGAATACTTTTTAACAAAACAGCTGTTGATAATTGCAGTTTGTTGTTGCTGTTGTTGTTTTTAAGAACGCTAATGTTTTACATATTCTTCCACAATAAACCTGTAATTCTTTATCCTTTAAGCAATTTAAATTTCCAAGACTCAAATCCCAGCTCACCACTTATTCTTTGTGGTTTGGGTAAATAAGAAAATATTGCTTGGGAAAATCAAAAAGAAAGAAAAAATACTTCAGCGGAAAAAAGAGTTCAAGAGAAATTCCTGCCCCTGTGTGCGTATAGTTTGCAAGTTGTGTTGAAACTTTTAAGGAGGCCTGGTGGCATTGTAGGAAAAAGGTCCACTGTTCAAACCCACCAGTCACTTCTCAAGAGAGAGGTGAAGCTTTTTGTTCTCATAAAGATTTATAGCCTTGGTTGCCATGAGTCAGAAGCAACTCAGTGGCAGTGGATGGATAGGTTGAAATCCTTTATGAGAGAAAGTGCTTTATGCATTACGTCAGTCATTCTTTTTTTGTATATTTTAGGTGAAACTGTTCTTTGAACTCCTTAAGACCCGAGGATCACAGCGGAATAGTTTTCAAATTGTTCCGGAAACTATAACCCATAGTGTTTGGAGAACAATCTTAACACTCTGAGGACTTGGCTACTGGTTAGTATTTAAATAGTCACTAGAGATGGGGTGTTATAGGATCAGCACTGAACTGTGAACCACAAGGTCGGCAGTTCAAACCCACTAACTGCTCCCTGGAAACCCTATACAAGGTCATTATGAGTCAGAACTGACTTGATGGCACCATCGCCACCACCACCACCAACAACAGAGAATACATCAGACACAGGCTATGTCTACATAAGTAAAACTGAACAAATAGCACCAGCAAAACTCAAATCAGAGTTCTGGATATGTTGTCTAGCTAGTAAGTTGTTCTTGTGAAGTGTTATCGAGTTGATTGAACTCATAGTGATCTTGTATAGGGTTTCCAAGGAACGGCTGGTGAGTTTGAACTGCTAGCATTGCAGTTCAAACCAACCTTATGGTCAAGTGCTTATCCTACAGCACCACACCAGGAGTCCAAAGACTATGTGCCCAACGTTGGGCACAAACCCCCTACCCTAGGATTAAGAGTATCATACTCTACCAACTGAGCTAACCGGCAACTAGTAAGAGGCCTTAAGAACCCAGCCTGTATTGCTGTCTACGCTCAGCTATTGTCTTCAGCAAACTGATATACAATGCTTAGGGTATAAGAAGGCCAGTTCAGTTGTTGTTGTTAAGTGCCGCCAAGTCAGTTCTGACTCATAGCCACCTTGTATAGGGTTTCTGAGACGCGACTGGTAAGGTTGTACCACCAACCCTATGGTTCAAACTGATCTTACAGTCCAGAGCATTCACCCACAGTGCCAAGTCCAGTTCAGTGGACTATGATAATTTCAAAGTAAATTTCCTGAATAATGGGTACATGTGGACACACACATACAAGTAGCTTATCCTCAACACCGGTTGCATCACATTACATCACACTATGCCACTATTTTGCTGCTTTAATTTTTTTTCTTTAAACATTGCTCAGTATCCTGAAATCTACCCAACCAGTTTCACTTCCAGAAAAAGATAGCCAATCCATAAAAAAAATTTATATTTCATATACATCCTTCCATCCCATCACTTTCCTTAGCATTCAACTCAGTCTGAACTAAATAATTAAATTAAATATTTAATTTTCATATTCATGGAACATCTGTTACAAATTATGAAGAATAAAGACCAGAGACCAGAGACATTGTTAGCAAATTTCAGAGTATGTGAAACTAGGAGGTGCATCACATTCATGAGTTTCTGCAATAAGACATTTCTAGGATTCTTTCCAATGAAGTTGAATTTATAGCTATAGAGATACAGGCGAGAGAGAGGATACTCACTGTACAATATTAAGCCATGTACTATTACCATGCTTGGAGTGCTGGTGTGACACAGTAGGATCATCACTAGATTGCTAGCCACATGGTTGGTGGTTCAAACCCACCAGCTACTCCTTAGAAACCCTATACAGGGTCAATATGAGTCAGAACTGACTCAACGACACTTAACAACAGCATTACCATGTTTAATAAATCTTTTGAAAGTTACAGAATAGACTGTATTGCATACTTGGAGTTAAAGCATGGTGTAATGTAAATATTTAAAATCTATCACTGTATTTTGTAAACCAGTTTTGTAATTTCTTCAAATTTTAATATTTAAGGAATATCTTGATCCCTGAAATGCCCTCCTCGATGCCTCTCTTAATTGTTTGAAAAGGTAGTTTGGGACAATTTAAAAACAACAACAACAAATAAAACTAAGTAAATAAATAAGTTTAAAGGTAGTTTGGAACTCTACTTAGACAATAACAGGCTTAACAAATGCATGATCCCACATCTGGATCAGTATAAAAGTATAAGTAAGTTTTAGAAAGATAAAAGACTTGGATCAAAGTAAGGTGACTGATGTATTCGGGTTGTTAAGAACAGCTGAGGATGTCAAGGTGTGTAGGGGAATGTTATCCAATACATTTTTGAAGTGATACCATGAAAATCCAACAATAGCTTCCATAGACCTTTCCCTACTGCCATATCGAGACATGATACAGTGTAGATGGACCATGGGCATAACCCAATTCATATTTTAAGTTTGTTTTCAAATCTTCTCTTGGAACCTTTGAAGCACCAAACTCTAGATTTGATCTGATCATGGACCTATCTTTGTCTTTATAATACCTAAGTCATGTGCTTCTGAAATTATATGTACTTTAGCATAAGAAAATTTAAAAAGTAAAGAATTGTTTTTCTACCAGGGTGATATGTAACTCAAGGAGTAAAATGTGTATGAGTTTTGATATAATTGCATCATTAACACTGTTTCCATAGATACACCAGGTTGTTTCTTTTGTATATTAATTCATCTGCCACAAAAATGTCAAGTTTTTAATTCTTTTCCTTATTTAAATATAATATTGATACTTTTGTAATTTGGGGTTTCTTAAGAATTGAGCACTGAAAGTAGCAATTTTATCATATAGAAAATAAAAATTACTTTGCCAAAATATTTTTGATGATTAGTTTTTTTAAAAAATTAATGTATTGTACTGATTAATGTGGTGTTTCAAAAACTTTACAGTGAATACCAGACTGACAGCCAGTCCAGGTTTGTGAACTGGAAAGAATAACAGCTCAGACTTTTTAAGTGCCCTTGAGTCAATTCTGTCCCATAGTGCCCCTGTATAGGGTTTCCAAAGAGCAGCTGGTGAGCTTGAACCACCAACCTTACAGTTCAAACAGCTTTGCAGTCTGACACATTAGCCCACAGCTCCACACCAGGACTCCTGACTTAGCTCAGACTCGGCTAAACTTAATTTACTTCCTTTTATCCCAAATGTGAAAACAACTTGTGAGCAAACAGAACTTTTCAGTGTCTCTCTTATTTCCCACAGAGGCCTACTGGGAATGTTGTTACTACACCAGTCCACATAGAACAAGAAAAATCTTCCACAGTAGTGAAGCCCAGAACTTATGACTTGCTACCATTTAGTTTTGATTGGGTGCTTCAGTCCTCAAGAATACAATTTACTATCAAAATAAGAATTTCTTGCCTTCCCTCATGAATATATGTTGTTGTTGTTAGTTGCCATACTGTCCATCCCAACTCATATTAACTCTCTGCACAAAAGAATGGAATACTGCCCAATCCTGCATAATCTAAAATTCTTATGTTTGAGCCCAATGTTGTGACCATTGTGTCAATACATCTCCTAAGGAGCCATTTTCTTTTTCACTAACTCTCAACTTTGCCAGGCATTATGTCCTTTTTTATTTGAATTTTAAAAAATTTTTATTATAAATTAGGTGAAGTTTGCATTGTGTCCTTTTCCAGGGATTGGTCATTCCTGATAACATGTGCAAAGTATATGAGATGAGGTCTCTCCATCCTCACTTCCAAGGAGGCTTCTTGCTGTACTTCTTTTAACAGTCCATGGTACTTTCACTATGCTTCACAAACACCATAATTCAAATAAATTGATTCTTCCACTGTCTGAATTATTCATTGTGCCACTTTAAGACACATTTGTTTTTGTTGTTACGTGTCATTGAGTCGATTTTGACGGAGAGCAACCCTGTATAGGAGTTCTGAGGAGGGACTAGTGGGTTTGAACTGCCTACCTTGTAGTTAGCAATCCAGTGCTTATCTTACGGTGCCACACCAGGACTGCCCCATGCATATGAGGCAGCTGAGAATGCCAGGGCTTGGTCAGGCAAGCCTTAAGCCTCAAAGTGATATCTTTGTTCTTTAATACTTTAAAGAGGTCTTTTACAGCAGAATTTGCCTAATGCAATACATCATTTGATTTCTTAAATGCGGCTTCCATGAGTTTTGATTGTGGATCCAAGTAAAATGACATTTTTTAAGAACTCAGTCTTTTCTACATTTATCATGATGTTATTTATTGGTCCGGTTTGACGATTTTTGTTTTCTTTATGGAGGTGCAATCCATACTGAAAGCTGTGTTCTTTGATCTTTCTTCATCAGTAAGTACTTAAAGCCCTCTTCATTTCCAACAAGCAAGTCTGTATCATTTGCATATCACAGATTGTTGATGAGTCTTCCTCCAATTCTGATGCCATGTTCTTCATATAATCCAGCTTCATATAATCCCTTTTAGCATACAGCTTAAATAAGTATGGTGAAAAGATGAAACCCTGGCGACACCTTTTCCAATTTTAAACCATGAAGCCTCCCTTTGTTCAGTCTGAGCAACTGCCTCTTGATCTATGTATAGGCTCCTCATGAGCACAATTAAGTGTTCTGGAATTCCCATTCTTTGCAATGTTATCTATAACTTGTTATGACCCACAAAGTCAATGCCTTTGCATAGCAAATAAAACACAAGCAAACATTTTTAAGGTATTCTCTGTTTCCAACAAAGATACATCTGATGTCAGCAATGCTATCTCCCATTCCATGTCCTCTTCTGAATCAAGCTGGCAGTTCCCTGTCAATATACTGCTGCAACCGTTTTTGAGTTATCTTCAGAAAAATTTAATTGCATGTGATATTTATGGGATTGTTCAATGATTTCCATATTCCACTGGGTCACCTTTCTTTACAATGGACCCAAATATAGATTTCTTCCAATTGGTTGACCAAGAAGCTGCCTTTCAAATTTCATAACATAGATGAATGAGCACCTCCAGTGCTGCATCAGTTTTTTGAAATATTTCAATTAATGTTCTATCAATTCTTGGAGCTTTTTTGTGGCAATACCTTCAATAGAGCTTTGATGTCTTCCTTCAATACCATAGCTTCTTAATCATATGCTGCCTCTTGAAATGAAAAAAAAACATCAACTAATTCTTTTGGTACAGTGGTTCTGTATATTCCTTCCATCTTCTTTTGATGCTTCCTGTATCACTCAATATTTTTCCCATAGACTCTTTCAGTATTGCAAGTCGAGGCATGATATTTTTCTTCAGTTCTTTCAACTTGAGAAATGCTAAATTAGAAAATGGTTTTCTAACTCCAGGTCTTTGCACATATTCAAAAAAATTGTGCAATAATGGTATTAAAAGATAATGGAATTTTCCCATGAATTTTATGAAGCCCTCTTATATCTCTTTCATTCCCTGCTGTACCCTTTGGTCTTATTTGAGGATCCAGAGGAATTGACCTTGCCAGAAACTAGGGTGGCATTTTTGTTTGTTTTTTATTCCATCTCAAAGTGTAAGGGGACTGGCATGTATTAAACTTTTCCTTTAAGTATATGTGTCAACTTAGCTGATCTATGATTCTGTGTTTGAGCAGTTACATAATGATACCTATTATATCATCTGATGTGATAAATCAATCAGTTGTGAGAGGACTAAGATACAATGCAACACCCTTAATCCTCTCACAGTCCTGATCTTATGCTCCTACTATGGATAATAGGACAGATAAGCCAAGAACGAGAAAGAGAGAAAACGAAATGTGCCAACACAAAGAAAGAAGAACTACTAGAAGCAAAGTGTATCATTTCACTCCAGATCCAAAGTACTGGGAACCTCCTAGATCTAGGAGAATATGGATGCTAATACACATGGAGCTCCCCAATAAATTCCAGGCCTATATATGCTGAAAGGAGACAAGGACCTACCCCCTAAACTGTAAGAGAATAAAATTCCATTTAAGTCACCCATTTGTGATAATTCTGTTATAGCAGCACTAGAAAACTAAGACAGGAACCTTCCAAATAATTTTGGAAGTATTTTCTATCTAAACAGTACTGTCAAACACAAGGCTGTTTAAAATGGTTGCATTTTCATTCAGCCCAGTGCTTGCTTACCTACTACACCAGGACTCTATCAGAGAAAATAGTAACCCTGAAATGTTTCATCCAATTATTGTAATTTATAGCATAAGCTTAAATTTTGCTTGACTGCTTAACAATATATATGGTTTTTCTGTTTTAATTTGTGTCCAAGTGAATTTTGGCTTAATCTCAAAAGTCCATAACTATCAGTCACTAAGTTTTTGTTTTCGTCTCCTCTCATGGACACTGGTTTTAAGTCTCATTGGTTTTTTTGTTTGTTTGTTTTGTTTTTCTTTCCATCTTACTATAGAAACACTGATTTTTGTTCCTATTTTATAATCTAGACTTTTAGCAACTACTCTAAATATTTTTAACATAAATTAGTTTATTTTTAAAAGTACATTGAAAAAAGAATGAATTGTTTATTTAATTAGAATAATGAGGACTTAACAACAAATTTTTCTAAATTGCTTCTCTGAAGAATCTTATAATGCATCCAAAAAGTTATAAAGTTTTCTTACCTCCAGATGGAATTATTAAATTGTTGTCATTGTTGTTGTTAAGTGCCATTGCATCCATTCCAACTCATAGTGACCCTGTATAGCGTTTCCAATGAGTGGCTGGTGAGTTTGAACCAACGACCTTGGGATTTGAAACAACCTGGAAGTGCAGCGCATTAACCCACAGCACCACACCAAGACACCAATTATTAAATTGGATCATAATATTTCTTCAAATAAGTTAATCTAACTAGTACAATGGTAAGTGCTCACATAAATTAAATAGTCCCAACATTCCCTGGAACTTTTGAAAATAGATTTGTTCTCACCAATATACATTTATGTTGACCTTAAAAGCTAAACCTTTCAAAGTGATTTAGCTATGAAATGTGTTTTGTTTAAAGGAAGAGAATAAGTTTTATTAATAAGGAAAAAGAAGACAATGGCCTACTGAAAATATAAGATCAATAGTAAAAGTTTAGTAATAGAAAATTAATTTGCTATAAATCAAGTTTTTATCTGTTTGATTAAAGTTTGGTAATTTGCAAAATTATAAAGAGCTAAGAGGAAGCAGGCAAGATGGTGGGCTAAGCAGAAAGGCTGTGCAGAACCTCTGCATCAAGGATGCAGAAAACCAGAATAGATAGATGCAAAGGATGGTCCTAGAACTCTGAGCTTCAGATAAGGGGTAAATAAGAGGGATATCGTTGCTGATGTTCGATGGATCTTGGCTAAAGCAGAGAATATCAGAAAGATGTTTACCTGTGCCTATTGACTATGCAAAGGCTTTCAGTTGTTTGGATCATGACAGGCTATGAACAACATTGCGAAGTATGAGTATTCCAGAACACTTAATTGTGATCATGAAGAATCTGTACCTGGACCAAGAGGCAGTTGTTCAAATAGAACATGGGAACACTGAGTGGTTTTAAATTAAGAAAGGTGTGCGACAAGGTTGTATTCTTTCACCATACTTATTCAACCTGTATGCTAAGCAAATAATCTGAGAAGCTGGGTTCTATGAAGAAAAACATGGCATCCGGATTGGAGGAAGACTCATTAACAACCTGCGATATGCAGATGATACAACCTTGCTTGCTGAAAGTGAAGAGGACTTAAAGCATTTACTGATGAAGATCAAAGAGCACAGCCTTTGGCATGGATTACATCTCAATGTAAAGAAAACAAAAATTCTCACCACTGGACCAATAAACAACATTCATATCAATGGAGAAAAGATTGAAGTTGTCAAGGACTTCATTCTTCTTGGATCAACTATCAAGACTCACGGAAACAGCAGTTAAGATATCAAACGACGTATTGCATTAGGCAAATCTGATGCACAAAACCTTTTCAAAGTTTTGAAAGCAAAGATGTCAGCTTGAGGACTAAGGTGCGCCTGACCCAAGCCATAGTATTTTCAATAATCTCATATGGATGCAAAAGCTGGACAGTGAATAAGGAAGATTGTAGAAGAATTGATGCATTTGAGTTATGGTGTTAGAGGAGAATATTGAAAGTGCCATGGGCTGCCAAAAGAACCAATAGATCTGTGTTAGAAGAAGTGCAGCCAGATTGCTCCTTGGAGGCCAAGATGGCCAAACTTTGTCTCTCATATTTTGAACATATTGTCAGGAGGGACCAGTCACTGGACAAAGATATCATGTTTGGTAAGGTGGAAGGTCAGCAAAAAAGAGGAAGCCCCACAATGAGATGGATTGGCCAAGTAGCATCTATGGACTCAAGCATTGCAACAGTAGTGAGGTTGGCCCAGGACTGGGCAGTGTTTCATTCTGCTGTGCAAAAGGTCTCTACGAGTCAGTACTGACTCAATGGCACCTAACAACAACAACAACAAGTAGATCAAGTGCTTTCTGGAAAAGAAAGTTGGCCAGATGTGGCAAGAAATGAGGGGTCTTCAGATTTGGGACAGCCAACAGGACCTGCCACAGTTATCTTGAGCATGTTTGAGTGGTTTAAGAGATAAGAAAAAAATTTGCATTGCAGAAACCTACTTGTGACTCAAAAGGACAAATGTGTGTTTTTTGTTTTTCTTTTCCTTTCTGACTCCTCACACTCCCTTGGTAGCAGAGGCTAGGCCCGCCTCCACCAGTGTGCACCCCCAGGGAATGCCCCACTTTCCAGAGAGGTGGAATTGTTTGGACCCTGAGGTGTGAGCACCATGAAGGGGGGCGGGGGGGTGGGAGGGGAAGGGGAGCCAGTCACAGTAGCCTTGTTCTTTCAGACCCTGCTCCAAATCTGCAAAGTCAACCCTGGCAAACCCTGGGCTAGCTGTCACTAGGAGAGATGGCTGAACAAACATAAGGGGAAACAGAAAAGGGGCGGGGGGAGAGTGGATATATGTGCACGTCAGAGAGATGCGGCAGGACCATCTCAAATTTTCTCATGTGGCTGTGAAGGCAAGAAACCAGTAGGTCACACAGAAGCATGCTATTTGTTAGTAGTAGCCATTTTTGTTGTTGTTTTTGTTTTCCTTTTTCATTATTTTTTTATTTTTTCTGCTGTTTTTTTGTTTGTTTTCTATCTATCTTATGGAAGTGTTTTCTCTTTTTGCCTCACCATAGTGGAAACATAGTGTGATCATACAGCCCAGCAACAGCCATTCCCTCTACAGCCTCACCAATTGGGCTAGATTCAATATCAGCTGCTATACATTGGATCAACAACAACAAACCTCAGGTAAAACCACCGTGAACTGAGTTGTAAGAGCAGTGAACACAGACTGACACACAAACTCATCTCTTGATCACACCCACCAGGATGCAGTTGATGAATGCCTAAGAATACACCAACATATATTCATCAACTTAATACAAATATAATAACACCTCAATGCCTTGAAAGCAACAGAAAATGTCTGCTCACATGAACACATGAGACAGAGTAGTTCAAACAAACAACCAAGAAGTAGAGCTAGAAAACGTTTTTGAGGAAAAAGAGGCACTGGAAATACATGAAAAAGAATTCAGAATGATATTTGTTGGTGGTTATATGCCGTGGAGTTGGTTCCAACTCGTAGAGACCCTGCACAGGGTTTCTGAGGCTGTAAATCTTTATGGGAGCTGAAAGCCTCATCTTTCTCCCGTGAAACAGCTGATAGTTTGGAACTGTGACTGTGAGATTAGCAGCCCAATTCGTAACCACTTTGGCTAGGGAAGGGCAATTTGCCCTTGGCAACAACACTTGTTGTTGTTGTTAGGTGCCACTGAGTTGGTACCTACTCATAGCGACCCTATGCACAACAGAATGAAACACTGCTCAGTCCTGGGCCAACCTCACAAATTGTTGCCACACTTGAACCCATTGATGCTACCACTTTAGCAATCCATCTCACTAGGGGTCTTCCTCTTTTTCTCCGACCCTCTACCTTACCAAACATGATATTCCTCTCCCGTGACTGGTCCCTCCTGAAAATATGTCTAAAGTATGAGAGACAAAGTTTGGCCATCTGGCCTCCAAGGAGCACTCTGGCTGTACTTCTTCCAACACAGATCTGTTTGTTCCTTTGGCAACCCATTGTACTGAAAGTTTCAGTATTCTCCTCCAACACCATAACTCAAAAATATCAATTCTTCTACAATTATACTTATTCACTGTCCAACTTTCACATGAATATGAGGTTATTGAAAATACCATGGCTTCTTTGTTTTTATGTTATTTACAACAAATTTGCAAGCAGAAATCTAGTTTCATGCTTGATAAGGTTTTTCTTAGAATTTCTTCCTTGCCTAGAAGATTTAGTGCTATTTCAGGGCTGGGGTGTCATGCAACACTTTGCATTGACTAGCTCTACTTTCTTTGATAAGATGTGCTCCATTTTATACCATTCTTATAACTGGTTTCTCCAATTGTTTTTCTCCTCATTAATTTTGTGCTTTTCCTGTTGAATCAATTATTATCTTAGACTAGGTTTGCTAAAGGGGTGTAACCAGTGACATTTACATATAAATACATATGTTATTGTTGTTATTAAGTGTCATGGAGTTGGTTCTGACTCAGAGTTTACTTTGTATAGGGTTTCTGAGGCTGTGACCCTTTGCAGGAGCAGAAAACCTTAACTTTCTCCCAATAAGTACATATTGTTGTTATTTTAAAAAATACCATACCATGGCTTCTGTTGGGCATACCTTAATCCTCAGGCTGACATCTTTACTTTTTAAAAAGGTCTTGTGCAGCAGATTTGCCTAATGCAATACATTATTTGATTTCTTGACTGCTGTTTCTATAAGTGGTAATGGTTGATCCAAGAAAAATGAAGTCTTTGACAACTTCAATCTTTTTGCCATTGATAAGAATGTTGTTTAAAGACATTCACCTCACACCTTATACAAAAACCAACTCAACATGAATTAAGGACCTAAATGTGAATCCCAGAATTATGAAGGCCATCAATGAAAAAATAGGGACAAATGTGAGGGCACTAATTATGGGAATACATG
>NW_006408629.1:9839204-9857305 GCF_000296735.1 Chrysochloris asiatica
GGAGAGAGGGACCCTACCCAGAGAAGCAGTGAGGCAGAGATAGAGGCAGAGACAATGATGTGGAGTGATGAAGCTGAAGTGGCTGGGGGACTTTAGATCCAGAGAAGGAGAGGGACTGTGTGCTGAAGATTGGGGGATGGGGGAGAGAGTAGGGGGCACGTTTATAGGGTATACCCTTTGGTAGGTTGATGATACATGGAGGGGATTGGAACCATGGCAATGAAACAATACGCGGTGGAATGAATGTAAAACTAAAGTTCTCTCGTGTAAAATATCATATAATGCACAATAAAACATGAAAAAAAAGAATTGGTCCAGTGATGAGGATTTTTGTTTTCTTTACATTGAGATGCAATCCATACCTAAGGCTATGGTCTTTGATTTTCATCAGTAAATATTTTAAGTCTTCTTCACTTTCAGGAAGCAAGGTTGTATTATCTGCATATCGCAGGTTGTTAATGAGTCTTCCTCCAATCCTGATGCAACGTTTTTCTTCATAGAACCCAGCTTCTCAGAGCATACAGGTTGAATGTTGTTGTTGTTAGGTGCCATTGAAAGTCTGTACAGACTCATAGTAACCTTATGCACAGCAGAAGGAAACACTGCCACCCTCTCTATTGTTGCCGTAAGTGTGGTGAAAGAACTCTTAGCATATTTTAAATAGATCTCTGACAGGAGGGGCCTGCCTTGTATTATCTTGCTAATCAGATTTTGTTTGGTTTTTTTCTTCTGCTTTTGGTGATCTAGGAAGTCTTTTTGCCTTTTGCTACGTAGATTTTAGATTTGTCTTTTTAAAGTGTCATAGTATTTTTTATAGATGAAAGGCTTGATCTTCAGGCCTGCCTGATTTCACTCCAAAATATTATATATTAGAAGACACATCAAAAGGACCCATTAGAATAATCAAACTTTAATCTGTTAGACTTTGAGCATACTTGTCACATATTAAAGGAAATAACCACTCATTTGAATTTGAAGCTGAAACAACTTTATTGGGAAGATACAGAAGAGTTTTTCCAAGTTATGGACTTTAAAGTTGCTGTATTTTGTTAAAACCTTTATTGAAAAAAAATTCCACAGAGACTGTCAATATATTTGCTGTTTCTATATTCATGGCTTTTGTTTCACATGCCTTAGGTTCTGTGGACATGCCTTAGGTTTTATCTTACTTAGTGAAAGAGTATTATTGCAATTGTTGCTTTGTGCATAGTCCTCATTATTTTTTAAAGAAGTTTTGTTCTAAAAACTCAAAATTACTAAAAATAACACCACCAACAACGAAAAAGTCTTACTGGTCAGGAGACTGGAGGATCCTGAGACTGTAACCCTTGACCATCCTTCAAGTCTGGAAAGGAGCACACACTCTTTCAGCCAAAGCAGTAGATACATATACAGGGAGAAATAACACTAGTAAGATATGCTCACTATGAATGATGGAATGGTCAATCATGCAAAATCAAAGGGGCAACATGTATCTAAGGACGATAGTTCGATAGTTCGACGGGAAGGGAAAGTAGGTAGAAAGGAAATAGGAGCCACAGGGAGGAAGCAGATGACTGTTGTTCCAAGGAGGGGATTGCAATCACGGAGAAGAAACAAAGTCTATCATTTGTTGAATGTAAAACTGATGATCTTGCCTATAAACCTTCACTCAATTCACAATAAAAAGTTAAAAAAAAAAAAAAGTGTTCTATCAATTAAGTTTTATTAATTTATATAGGTGAACATTCCCATGTGTTTTAACTGAAAAGCTTTCCTTTATACTTTTCTAATTCGAATTTCAAATCTGTACTGTTGCTCTGGTAGTGTAGCGGTTATGAATCAGGCTGCTAACCTCAGGGTCAGCAGTTCGAAACTACCAGCTATTCTGTGGGAGAAAGATGAGGGTTTCTGCTCCCGTAAAGATTTACAGCTTCGGAAACCCTGCACAGGGTCGCTATGAGTCAGAACTGACTCCACGGCACATAACAATGACAACAACACTGTTGGCTCCATTAATGATGCTATTATTAGTAGTAGTATTAAATGCTGCATGGAGGTTACTTATAATGATATGGCTTAACCATTCATTACTTACCCTCAAGAGATGATCACTGAAGAAAGATTTGAGTGCTGTAGTAAAGTGCAGTGAAGGATTCGTATGGTGCCCAGCTATCAGAAAGGATAGCATCTGCAATCTTAAAGTCTTATCCTAAAACAAGCATCCCTCTAACGGTTCATGCCAAAGAAAGCTCAACAAACTACATGTGATCAAATAATTTTTAATGAAATCCTGGTATGGTGTTGTAGGATATGCACTGGATGGCTAACCATAGGTCAATGTTTCAAACCCACCAGCTGCTCCACAGAAAGCCAGTACAGGTCACTATGAGTCCAAACCAACTTAACAACAAACAACAGAAGCAAGATCAAAGGAGGGGATGTATTAAGAGTTTAAATTCTGAACAATTGTTTTGCAGGCAGCTACGGTTTGTAGTAAGGAGCTCTGGTAGCGTAGTGGTTACGAATCAGGCTGTGAACCATAAGATCAGCAGTTCGAAACTACCAGCTGCTCCACGGGAGAAAGATGAGGCGTTCTGCTCCCGTAAAGATTTACAGCCTCGGAAACCCTGTACAGGGTCGCTATGAGTCGGAACCGACTCCACGGCACGTAACAACAACAACGGTTTGTAGTGGTAGCCCTAAATCTATTTTGACTCTTTATATAAATTCCTTTGAGTTCTTTCTTACCATTAAATTGGAAATCTAGAAAACAGATGTGTTTGAAAGCAAATAGCAGGATCTTGGTTAATCACTCTTGCAGGAATTGACCTTTGCAAGAGGTGGGACTTTAGGTGATAAAACATGTTTGACCATAAATTTCCTGAAGCATTTAAAAATATACAGTTATTGCTAAGTACAGAGTGTTGAAAATGGGGTTGTGAAAAGAGGTTGTTGGTTTTTGTCTAGAAGACTCAGAGATTTCTAAGTAACAGCCATATGATACCTGGTTTAATTTTTTTAAACTAATTTCTTTTGCAAGCTAGAGATTTAGTCTTTTATCTTAGATCAAACATATTGGAAAGTACATTGAAATAGCTACTGAATTTTCAGACTGTCTTTAGTGAGATTGTGCCATCAGCTCAAAAAAGAACGAGTAACAGGACCATATGTTTGCTTATAAATTGTGTGGGAATCCCTGAGGGGTACTCTGCATTTTTAGATTTGTTGTTACTCATTTTCCCTATTAGACCAAAATAATCTTGGCTATCATTTCAGGATCAAAATCCTAAAGGAATTGAGATTCTATAGTCAATAACATATGCAGATTATACAACCTTGCTTGCTGAAAGTGAAGAGGACTTAAAACATTTACTGATCAAAGAGCACAGCCTTGGTATAGATTACATCTCAATGCAAAGAAAACAAAAATCCTCACCACTGGACCAATAAACAACATTCTTATCAACAGAGAAAAGATTGAAGTTGTCAAGGACTTCATTCTTCTTGGATCAACTATCAACACTCATAGAAGCAGCAGTCAAGAGATCAAATGACATATTGCAATTAGGCAAATCTGCTGCACAAGACCTTTTTAAAGTGTTGAAGAGCAAAGACATCAACTTGAGGAATAAGGTGTGCCTGACCCAAGCCATGGTGTTTTCAATAACCTCATAGGCATGTGAAAGCTGGACAGTGAATAAGGAAGACCATAGAAGAATTGATGCATTTGAGTTATGGTGTTTGAGGAGAGTATTGAAAGTACCATGGGCTACCAAAAGAACCAATGATCCATTTTGGTAGAAGTGCAGTCAGAGTGCTCCTTGGAGGCCAAGATGGCCAAACTTCGTGTCTCATACTTTGGACATATTGTCAGGAGGGACCAGTTGCTGGAGAAGGAATGGTGGAGGGTTAGGGAAAAAGAGGAAGACCTCCAACGAGATGGATTGGCCAAGTGGCAGCATCGATGGACTCAAGCGTGGCAATAGTAATGAGGTTGGCCCAGGATCGGGCAGTGTTTCATTCTGCTGTGCATAAGGTCGCTATGGGTCGGTACCAACTTGATGGCACCTAACAGTAACAACGACAAGTCAACAAAAATCTCAAGTTTTAACCCAAGTTTGTAAATTGTTGTTATTAAGTGCTGTTGAGTTGGTTCCAACCCACAGTGACCCTATATAGTAGGGTTTCTAAGAAGCAGCTTGTGAGCTTGAACCACCAACATTCGATTCCAACTGATTTTGCAGTCCAGCGCATTATGCCACAGCGCCACACCAGGTAGGAAACTTTAACCCAACTCACAAGCAGAAAATTGTAAGGACCGTTTCCTGTAATGATGTCTCAGAAGAGGGAGTTCATAGCTCATAAACAACCAAAGACAAAACCACTTACAGTTTTCTCAGGGTTGCAATAAATCCAAATACCTTGACTACCCCAAGAGTCAAGAAGTTAAATTACCTCTGATATAATTCAACAGAGTGAAAATAAGGGGGACAATCCCGGCCAAATAAGAATGAAGATCTGTTAACAATAAGGAAAATTGTCAGTTATCACACTGTGATGGATTGAGTATTGCCGTGATTCTGGAAGCTATGCCACAGGTATTTTAAATACCATCAAGGTCACCCATGATGGACAGGTTTCAGCTGAGCTTTCAGATGAAGACAGACTAGCAAGAAGACATGGACTGCTTCAGAATATCTAGTCACTGAAAACTTTATGAACAGCAGTGGAACGCTGTCAGCACCAGACTTTGAATATTGAAACACGATGACCAGAATATTGTTAGGTATAGTGCCAAAAGATGGCCCCTCATGCCTTCATGGTGAAAGTTGACTTCAACTTTCTACTTACCCCTCAGGTTTCCATGAATACCTCTTACTATCTTTCTAGGTCACCAAAGCATTAAAAATAAAATTTAAATATATTCTTTATTTTTAGCAGGAAAATCGATCAGGATACCACGTTCTGTATATTTCTGGAAATCATAATTATTTTCCAACACACAAACACCCAACACTTATGTAACAGGCTCCTTAGGATGAAAATGGGTTTGCAGCATTGACTATGTAATATTGATTTCTCATAAACAAGTCTGTGGGGTGCTTAGGTAAGTTAGCAATATACACATCATCTGTTTTGGGTTAAAACTGGGAAATTTTCAAATGATTACAAACTGATAAATGTAGACTCAACTAGGAAAATAGAAAAACATTTGTATCCTCAATTACCTCTATAAGCTTTATATCCCCACCATAACTTCAAGATCATTTACTATTTTTCTCCTTTACTCAAAAGTCCCCCTCTTCTACCATTTGCACAGATAAATACAGAAACAATGTTCAGTACATGACTCATTATTTATCTTCTGTAGATCTGTACACACCATATTTTGCACTCATATGAGTTTATGTCTTCCTCCATTGAATTACGCCATATTTCTTTTTACTCCCATAAAGATTACACAGAAATCAAATTAACTACATCTGTGGAAAGAGACAGTGGAAAAGATCCATATTATCAGCTAAAACAAGGCCAGGGGCAGACTGTGGAACAGTCTTATATGCAAGTTCAGGCTGAAATTGAAGAAAATTAAAACAAGGTCACAAGGATATGACCTTGAACATATCCCACCTGAATTTAGCGACCATCTCAAGAACATATTTTATGCATTAGACACTAAAGACAGAAGACCAGAAGAGTTGTGGGATGACATCAAGAACATCATACTGGAAGAAAACAAAAAGTTTGAAAAAAGCCTCAGAAACCCTATACAGAACAACTATGAGTTGGAACCTACTAGATGGCTCTTAGCAACAATAGCAAATTTCTTTGAATATAATATTTCAAGTTGTTTCTCTGTAAGGATTCCACATACTAACACCACTTGGGATGTCCTTTAGTCATCCAATCAATATCTCAATTATAGCTACAAATTTTATTTTACAAGTGAGCTGTTTTGGTGCCTGGTTTCAGGTGGGTTCAACTTAGGACCTACAAAACCTACAGAGCCGTCAGACCAGCACTTAACCTGTCTTTTAGCTTTCAGTTGCCTTGTGGTCCTAACAGACACTGAAACTAGCTCTATGAAGAGCCTCTGTATACTACTTCTGGATTGAGTGCCCTGAACATAGATAGCTCCAAGGCTGACAGGAACTCCATCTAGGGCCAGAAACTCTGCCATGCTCACCTCATGAGATCCTTGGCTTGCAGGAGCCCCTCCGAGTTTCTCCTCTCTGGGTCCAATACCTGCCCTTTGTTTTGTTTTGTTTTGTTTTTCCTTTGGGGTTTGGTTTCTTTCTTTTGTTGTTTCATTGTTTTTGCTTTCTCCTCCTTCTTCTTTTCCATTCCTTTGAATTTTATCCATTCTATCTCTGATTTTGTTTTTCCTTCTTTTCTCTGGTTTCTATTTTCCCCTTACTCTCCACTCTCTTTTCTCTTTTCATCACCCCTCTTTTAGACTTTTCTATTTTAATTTCTTCCCCTTACTTCTTCTCTTATTTTTTCTTCTATTGCTCCAGTTTTCTGTCCCTCTTTTCAGTTATTAAGTTGTTTTTTTCTTTTCTTCCTTTTATTCTTTCTCTTCTATAGCTCATATAGAAGAGAATTACCAAGGTAATTACAAATTACCAAGGTCTGATCTGGTCTACAACAGTCTTTCTGAAACCAGACAGAGCCCATGTTAGTCAGACCCTATGATCTGTGTGAGTTAATTCATTTTGTGCTTGAGGACAGATGGCACTGTGGGCTAAATGTTGGGCTGCTAACTGAAAGGTCAATGGTTCAAACCTACCAGCCACTCTGCAGAAGAAAGATGAGGCTGTTTGCAGTATTAAAAACCTTAAGGATCAGTTCTACTCTTCCATACAGGATCACTATGAGTCAGACTTGATTACATAGCAATGGGTTTGGTTTGGGGGAGGGTTGGTTTGATGGTAGAATTATTGCAGTTCATGCAAAAGGCTAGTGTTAGATTCCCAGTCAAAGCACTCCTGAGCAGCCACTACTCATCTATTAATGGAAACTTTCATGCTGCTTTGGTGCTGAACCGACTTCAGTGGGGCTCCAGAATTAAAATAGACAAGGGGGAAAGGCCAATGATCTATTTCCAAAACTAGTCGATGAAAACCCTATGGATCATAACCATCTGATCTGTAGCTACCAAGGGGATGTGCAAGATTTGGCAGCTTTTACATTGTGCATGTGGTACCATGACTCAGCTAGCAACAAGTAATAGTAAATAAATTGTTCATTAAGTTGTTGATTAATGAGAGAAGCTTTGAATCACATAAAATTTGCTTATTCTTGTTATAACTTGTGCCTTATCTGTAGATAAATTATGATAATATTAATCAAAACCCTGCTTTTTAAAAATATGAGTGTTCTATATTATAGGACAAAACAAGACCAAGGTCTGATTATGGAATAGACCATCAATTGCTCAAATGCAAATCCACACTGAAGCTGAAGAAAATGAAAACAAGTCCATTAGAGCCAAATTATGACCTTGAATATATCCCACCTGAATTTAGAGATCATCTGAAGAACAATTTGATACATTAAACACTAAAGACCGAAGACCCAAAGATCATCATACAGCAAGAAAGCAAAAAGTCATTAAGAAGACCAGAAAGAAGGAAAAGGTCAAAATGATGTCAGAAGAAACTTGCTCTCCAGCATAGAGATGCTAAAGCAAATGGAAGAAATGAGTAGGTACAAGAACTGAACAGAAATTTCAAAGGTCATCTTGAGAAGACAAAGTCAAATATTACAATGAAATGTGCAAAGATATGGAGTCAGAAAACCAAAAGAGAAAAACACGCTCAGCATTTCTCAAGCTGGGGGAATTTAAGAAAAAAATCAAGCCTCAACTTTTGTTATTGAAGGATTCTCTGGGCAACTTATTGAATGATGTAGAAAGCATCAAAAGAAGATAGAAGGAATACACAGTGTCACTGTACCAAATGTTCAACCATTTCAAGAGGTAGCATATGATCAAGAGCCAATGATAGTGAAGGAAGAAGTCCAAGGTGCATTGAAGGAATTGGTAAAGAACAAGGCATCAGGAATTTATGGAATAAAAATTGAAATCTTTCAAGAAAGTGAGGTGGCACAGGAGGCACTCACTCATCTATGCCAAGAAATTTGAAAGACAACTATATGGCTAACCTCTAGGAAGAGATCCGTATTTGTGCCCATTCCAAAGAGAGGTGACCCAATGGAATGGCGAAATCATCAGACAATATCTTTGATATTCCATGCTTGTAAAGTTTCACTAAAGGTAATACAGAAACGGCTACAAGCATACATTGATAGAGAACTTCCAGAGTTTCAAGCTGGATTCAGAAGAGGACATGGAACAAGGGTATCGTTGCTGATGTCCGATGGATCTTAGCTGAAAGCCAAGAAATGCCATAACAGAATACCAGAAAGATGTTTACCTATGCTTTATTGACTATGCAAAGGCCTTCAATTGTGTGGATAATGACAAACTATGGACAACATTGCAAAGTATGAATATTCCGTAACACTTAATTGTGCTCATGAGGAATCTGTACATGGACCAAGAGGCAGTTGTTTGAATAAAACATGGGAACACTGAATGGTTAAAAATTAAGAAAGATGTACGACAGGGTTGTATTCTTTCACCATACTTATTCAACCTGTATGCTAAGCAAATAATCCAAGGAGCTGGATAATATGAAGAAAACCGTGACATCAGGATTGGAGGAAGACTCGTTAACAATCTGTGATATGCAGATGATACAACCTTGATTGCTGAAAGTGAAGAGGATTTAAAATATTTACTGATGAAGATCAAAGACCACAGCCTTCAGTATGGATTGGATCTCAATGTAAAGAAAAGTTCTCACCACTGGACCAATAAACCATATTCTTATCAACAGAGAAAAGATCAAAGTTGTCAAGGACTTCATTCTTCTTGGATCAACCATCAACACTCATGGAAGCAGCAGTCAAGAAATCAAATGATATGTTGCACTAGGCAAACCTGCTGCACAAGACCTTTTTAAAGTGTTAAAGAGCAAAGATGTCAGCTTGAGGACTAAGGTGCACCTGACCCAAGCCATGGTATTTTCAATAACCTCATATGCATGAGAAAGCTGGACAGTAAATAAGGAAGACCATAGAAGAACTGATGCATTCAAGTTATGGTGTTGGAGGAGAATATTGAAAGTGCCATGGGCTATCAAAAGAACCAACAGATCTGTGTTGGAAGAAGTGCAGCCAGAGTGCTCCTTGGAGGCCAAGATGGCCAAATTTCATCTCTCATACTTCAGACATATGTCAGGAGGGACCAGTCGTTGGAGAAGGATATTATGTTTGGTATGGTGGAGGGTAAGAGAAAAAGAGGAAGACCCCCAACAAGATGGACTGGCCTGGTGGCAGCATCGATGGACTCAAGTGTGGTAACAATAGTGAGGTGGCCCAGGATTGGGCAGTGTTTTATTCTGCTGTGCATAAGGTCACTATGAGTTGGTACTGACTCAATGGCACCTAACAACAACAAAGGAAGTAACCACACAGATTTTTTTCAAAATACATCTCTGCTTCCTCAGTTTTTTCATCTATAATTTTAGTCTTATAGATCCATTCCTTTGGACTAATAAAAATTGAAACATTCTATTTCAACCTGTTATTCATGCTTTAAGGTGGTATTTCTAAAAATATATACTTTTTTTTTTTACAACTAGGTGATAAAGGGGCACTAGGAGAGGAGAAAAACCCCTAAAGAGGGGGTTGAAGATCTATTCTGGAATAAGGCCAACAGTCATAAAGTACTGTTTGACTTGAAATCTCTGGAGTTCCATATCTTTCATTTACTCTAGGGTGTTGTACACAGATGGCCTTTGATAAATATTTGTTGACTTTGTGAAGTGAAGGAAGATAAATAGAAAATGGGACTTAGGAGAATTTAGAGGTTAGCTTATTTGGCAATTTTGTCTCAGGGCTGGTTGCTAGTACATGATTGTACATTTCTGTGTCATATATTATGCATTATGTATACATCCTGTGTGTTTGTCTTGATTGGCCCAATGTGTTGCATGTGCCTTAAAGACAATGCCTTTGCTTCTGTTTGTTTTTTAATTCTCTTCGTTGCTCTTCACACCATGGGCATGGAACCAGTGTTGCTGACTGACTGATAGCCTTTGCTGGCAGTGATGAGCCAGAGGGAGGGAAGAAGCATAAGACAGCTGACAGTCAGCCAAGAATCACAGTCAAGCATAATTTTCAGTGTAAATATTACAGGGCCTTCTCATGCTCAAAAATAAATAGCTGAAGCACACATTTTATGTTAGTGTACCTGAGGCTCTGTGTCAGCAGAGTTGTAAGAAATAAAAGAAAATGAAACTAAATCAGAATCATTGAGTGTAATCATCTCCTGAGAAAGAGCCAGTAATAAAAATTTCCAGCTAGAGATTATTTCTAAAAATGACTTTTATATCTTCTGACTTTTTTTAGATTCTGACCTATGATTGGTTTTCATGGCTGTGGTGGGACTTTCTATCCCTGGCATTTTGTGGCCTTGCTAGGATGGATTAAAGGCTAACATTACAACTCCACACCAAACTCTGTTTCATCAGGATAGCATCATTATAAATTATCATGTTATATTATGTCAGCACTATGCAATTTTTAAAAAAAATTGTCATCTAGGTGAAAGTTTAGAGAGCAAATTGGTGTTCCATTCAACAATTGATGTACATTTTATTTTGTGACATTGATTGCAATTCCCACAATGTAACAGTATTCTTCCCACTTGCTTCCCGTGTTAACCATTTCCCTAAGCAAATTTGTACTATTTGTTTTACAAATTTGTAAAATTTGTTTGCTACTACACTTTCCTTTAAGAGCTCAGGGAGCAAGCATATTGGGTTATGAATTAGGCTGCCAACAGCAAAGTCAGTAGTTTAAATCTACCAGCCACTCCACAGGAGAAAGGTGAGAATTTCTGCTCCCATAAAAATTTACAGCCTCGGAAACCTTATACCAGGTAGCTATGAGTCCAAACTGAGTCTACAGCACACCACCACCACCACCATGACCACACTTTACTCTGAGGGTCCAAGGTTTTTTTGCATTAAATCTAAATGGTATTTAAATTTCAGAATTCACACTGAACAGTAATAGCAAATATATCTTTGCTATTGACATTGTAGGTGCCATACCTCATAGCGAGCCCATGTACAACAGAACAAAACACTGCCTGGTCCTTCATCAACCTCACAATCATTGCTATGTTTGAGCCCATTGTCGTTGCCACTTTGCCAATGCATCTCATTGGGGTCTTCCTATTTTTTTCCAATCCTCCACTTGACCAGTCATGATACCCTTCTCAAGGCTGGTACCTCCTGAATATATGTCTGATGCATCAGAGATGAAGTCTGGCCATCCTGGCTTCTAAGGAGCATTCTGGCTGTACTTCTTCCAACACAGATTTGTTTCTTCTTTTGGCAGTCCATGGTACTTTTAATATTCTCTTCTAACACCATAACTCAACTGCATCAATTCTTCAACTGTTTTCATTATTCACAGTCCAACTGTCACATGATATGAGGTTTTTGAAGCTACATAGTCATGCACATTTTAGTCCTCAAACTGACGTCTTTGCTCTTTAAAGAAGTCTTATAGCAGACTTGCCCAATGCAATAAAAATACATCATTTGATTTCGTGACTGCTACTTCCATGAGTGTTGATGGTTGATTGGAGCAAAATGAAATCATTTATGTGGATTTGTTTAATTGTCCAGTAGTGAGGATTTTTGTTTTCTTTACATTGAGGTGCAAGCCATATTGATGCCTGTGGTTTTTGATCTTCATCAATAAGTATTTTAAGTCCTCTTTACTCTTATCAAGCAAAGTTGTATCATCTGCATATCAAATGTTGTTAGTGAGTCTGCCTCCAATCCTGATGTTCCACTTTTCTTCATATAATCCAGCTTTTCTGATTATTTTCTCAGCATACAGATTGAATACGTATGATGAAAGAATATAACCCTGGAGCACACCTTTCCTAATTTTAAGTCCTTTGTTGTTCCCTTGTTCTGTTAGATCATCTGCCTCTTGGTCCATATACAGGTTTCCCATGAGTACAATTAAGTTCCAGAATACTCGCTCTTCACAATGTTGGAGTCAATAAAACACAGGTAATCATCTTTATGTTATTCTCAATGACATCAGCAATGAGATTTCTCATTCTACATTCTCTTCTGAATCTGGCTTAAACACTTGGAAGTTCTCTGTCAATGTACAGTTGCAGGAGTTTCGTAATAACTTTAGCAAGATTTTACTTGCATGCAATATTACTGACATTATCCAATGATTTCTAGATTCCATTGGGTCACCTCTCATTGGAATGGGCACAAATATGGATCTCTTTCAGTAGGTTGGCCTGGTAGTTGTCTTCCAGATTTCTTGGCAGAGATGAGTGAGTGGCTCCAGAGCTGCACCAACTTGTTGAAAGATTTCAATTTGTATTCCATCCATTCCTAGTGCCTGATTCTTTGCCAATTCCTTCAATTCACCTTGGACTTCTTCATTCAGTATCATTGGCTCTTGATCACATGCTACCTCTTGAAATGGTTGAATATCAGCCATTTCTTTTTGATAAACTGACTCTTCATATTCCTTCCATCTTCTTATGATGCTTTCTGCATCACTCAATATTTTTCCCATTGTTGTTGAGTGCTGTGGAGTCAGTTCTGACTCATAGCAACCCTGTATATGGTTTCCAAGGAGCAGCTAGTAAGCTTAAACTGCCAACCTTGTGGTTAAAACTGATCTTGCTGTTCAGTGTATTAACACACAACATCACACTAGGATTCCACTTAGCCCATGTTGTTGTTGTTGTTAGATGCCATTGAGTTGGTACAGTTTCATAGTGACCCTATGACATAGCATAACAAAGCACTGCCTGGTCCTGGGCCAACTTCACAATTGTTAAGCCTAAGCCAGTGATGCCGCCACTGTGCCAATCCATCTCATGTGGGTCTTCCTTTGTCCCCCAACCCTCCACTTTTCAAAACATGATATCCTTCTTCAGGGACTGGTCCCTCCTGGTAATAAGCATGAGAAGTGAAGTCTGGCCATCCTGGCTTCCAAGAAGCATGCTGGCTGTACTTCCTCCAACACAAACCTGTTTGTTCTTTTGGCTGTCCATGATATTTTTAATATTCTCCTCCAACACCATAACTCAAATGCATCAATTCTTCTATAATCTTCCTAATTCACTGTCCAACTTTCTCATGCATATGAAATTATTGAAAATACCATGGCCTGGGTCAGGCACACCTTAATCCTCAAACTGACATCTTTGCTCTGCGACACTTTTAAGAGGTCTTATGCAACAGATTTCCCTAATGCCGAGTATGTTCTTCCCGTTTGGTTTTCTAACTCCAGGTTGATCTGAGCAAAATGAAATCTTTGACAACTTCAAACTTTTCTCCATTTATATGGATGTTATTTATTGATCCAGTGGTGAGGATTTTTGTTTTCTTTACATACCTAAGCCTGTGGTCTTTGATCTTCATCAGTATTTTAAGTCCTCTTCACTTTCAGGAAGCAAGGTTGCATTATCTGCATATTGCAGATTGTCAATGGGTCTTCCTACAATCCTGATGGTATGCTTTTCTTCATACAATCCAGTTTCTTGGATTATTTGCTCAGCATACAGATTGAATAAGCATGGTGAAAAAATATAACCCTGGCACAAACCTTTCCTAGTTTTAAACTATTCGGTGTTCTCTTGTTCTGTTTGAACAACTGCCTCTTGATCTATGTACAGGTATCTAATGAGCACAATTAAGTGCTCTTGAATATTCATGCTTCGCAATGTTGTCCATACCTTGTAATGATCCATGTAATTAAAACTCTGTATAATCAACAAAGCACAGATAAACATCTTTCTGTTATTCTCTATTTTTAGCTAAAAACCATCTGACATCAGCAGTGTTATCCCTCATTCCATGTCTTCTGAATCCAGCAGAAACTCTGGAAGTTTTCTGTCAATATATGGCTTTTGCATTATCTTTAGTAAAATTTTACTAACATGGGATATCATGTTAATGTGATGATTTTTGCATTTCATTGGGTCACCTCACTTTGGGATGGGAACAAATATGTATCTCTTCCAGTCAGTTTGTCAGGTAGTTGTCTTCCAAATTTCTTGGCATAGACGAGTGAGTGCCTCCAGTGCTGTCTCAATTTCTTGAAAGATTTCAATTTGTATTTCATCCCTTGTTCTTTGTCAATGCCTTCAGTGTATCTTGGACTACTTCATTCAGGATCATTGGCTCTTGATCACACGCTGCCTCTTGAAATGGTTGAACGTCAAACATTTCTTTTTGGTACAGTGACTGTGTATTTCTTCCATCTTCTTCTGATGCTTTCTGCATCTTTCAACAATGTGCCCATAGAATCCTTCAATACTGCAAGCAGAGGTCTGAAATATTTCTTCTGTTCATTCAGCTTCAGAATTTCTGAGTCTGTTCTTCACATTGGGTTTTCTAACTTCTGATGTTTGCGTATCTTGTTATAATATTTGACTGTGTCTTCTCAAGTTGGCCTTTGAAATGATCTGTTCAGCTCTTGTACACCCTCTCTTCTATCATTTGCGTTACCATCTCTTAGCTTAAGACTAAGTTCCAGAGTTTCTTCTGACATCCGTTTTGGTCTTTTTATTCTTTCTTGTCTTCTTAATGACCTTTTGCTTTCTTCCTGTATGGTGTTCTTGATATCATCCCACAAATCTTCTGGTCTTCTCTCTTTAGTGCCTAATGGATCAAATCTGTTCCTCAAATTATCTCTAAATTCAGGTTGGATATGTTCAAGGTATATAATGAGATGAAATGGACTGGTATTGGCCATTTTGAATCTGACAACCAAATGGTTTACTATACTGGGGATGACAAATTGAAGAGAGATGGTGTTGCATTCATCATCAAAAAGAACATATCAAGATCTGTCATGAGGTACAATGCTGTCTGTGATAGGATAATATCATGTGCCTACAGGGAAGACCAATCAATACCACTATTATTCAAATTTATGCACCAACCACTAAAGCCAGTGAGGATGAAATTGAAGAATTCTACCAACTTCTTCAATCTGAAATTGATCATACATGTGATCAAGACATATTTATTATCACAGCGATTGGGATGCAAAGGTTGGAAACAAAAAGGAAGGATCAGTAATTGAAAAATATATTCTTGATGCTAGAAATGATGCTGGATATCACAGGATAGAATTCTGCAAAAACAATGATTTGTTAATTTCAAATGCTTTTTTAAACAGCATAAGAGATGAGAATACACATGGCCATTACCAGATGGAATACACAGAAATCAAATTAACTACATCTGTGGAAAGAGACGGTGGAAAAGCTCCATATCATCAGCCAAAACATGGCAAGGGGCAGATTGTGGAACAGACCATCAGTTACTCATATGCAAATTCAGACTGAAGCTGATGAAAAAGAAAAC
Source organism: Chrysochloris asiatica (assembly GCF_000296735.1). Classification (NCBI taxonomy): domain Eukaryota; kingdom Metazoa; phylum Chordata; class Mammalia; order Afrosoricida; family Chrysochloridae; genus Chrysochloris; species Chrysochloris asiatica. Next base: position 9,854,687 of record NW_006408629.1, read on the forward strand.
AAGTCCACGAGAGCCAAATTATGATCTTGAATATGACCCACCTGAATTTAGAGATCATCTGAAGAACAGATTTGATATATTAGACACTAAAGACTGAAGACCCAAAGAGTTGTGGATGACATCAAGAACATCATACATGAAGAAAGCAAAAAGTCATTAAGAAGACAAAAAAGAAGGAAAAGATCAAAGTGGATGTGTGAAGGGACTCAAACTTGTTCTCCAGTGTAGAGATGCTAAAGCAAATGGTAACAATGAAGAGGTACAAGAACTGAACAGAACATTTCAAAGGTCATCACTAGAAGACAAAGTCAAATATTACAATGAAATGTGCAAAGATCTGGAGTTAGAAAACCAAATAGGAAAAACACGCTCAGCGTATCTCAAGCTGAGGGAACTGAAGGAAAAATTCAAGCTTCGACTTTTATTGTTGAAGGATTCTCTGGGAAAATTATTGAATGATGTAGAAAGCATTAATAGAAGATGGAAGGAATACAAAGAGTCACTGTACCAATAGGAAATGGCTTATGTTCAACCATTTCAAGACGTAGCATATGATCAAGAGCCAATGATACTGAAGGAAGAAGTCCAAGGTGCGTTGAAGAAATTGGCAAAGAACAAAGCTCCAGGAATTGATGGAATAAAAATTGAAAACCTTCAAGAAAGTGAGGCAGCCCTGGAGGCACTCACTCATCTATGCCAAGAAATTTGGAAGATAACTATCTGGCCAACTGATTGGAAGAGATCCCTATTTGTGCCCATTCCAAAGAAAGGTGACCTAATGGAATGCAGAAATCATTGGACAATATCTTTGATATCCCATGTGAATAAAGTTTAACTAAAGGTAATACAGAAATAGCTACAAGCATACATTGACAGAGTACTTCCAGAGATTCAAGCTAGATTTAGAAGAGGACATGGAATGAGGGAAATCATTGCTGATGTCCGGTGGATCTTGGCTGAAAGCAGAAAATACCAGAAAGATGTTTACCTGTGCTTTATTGACTATGCAAAGGCTTTCAATTGTGTGGATCATGACAACCTATAGACAACATTGCAAAGTATGAGTTCTGGAACACTTATTTGTACTTATGAGGAGCCTGTACAAGGACCAAGAGGCAGTTGTTTAAACAGAACATGGGAACATTGAATGGTTTCAGATTAGGAAAGATGTGCGACAGGGTTGTATTCTTTGGATACTTATTGGATACTTATTTAACCTGTTTGCTGAGTAAATAATCTGAGAAGCTGGGTTATATGAAGAAAAACGTGGCATCAGGATTGGAGGAAGATTCATTAACAACCTGCGATATGCAGATATACAACCTTGCTTGCTGAAAGTCAAGAGGACTTAAAATATTTATTGATGAAGATCAAAGACCATAACCTTTGGTATGGCTTGCACCTCATTGTGAAGAAAACAAAAATCCTCACCACTTGAACAATAAATAATTCTTATCAAAGAAGAAAAGATTGAAGTTATCAAAGACTTCATTTTTCTTTGATCAACTATCAACACATGGAAGCAGCAGCCAAGAAATCAAACAACATATTGCATTAGGCAAATCTTCTGCACAAGAACTTTTTAATGTGTTTCAGAGCAATGACGTCACCTTGAGGACTAAGGTACACCTGACACAAGCCATGGTATTTTTAATAACCTCTTATGCATGTGAAAGCTGGGCAGTGATTAAGGAGGATTGGAGAAGAATTGATGCATTTGAATTGTGATGTTGGAGGAGAATATTGAAGGTACTATGGGTTGCCAAAAGAACAGATATGTGTTAGAAGACATGGAGCCAGAGTGTTCCTTGGAGGCCAGGATGACCAAACTTCATCTCTCATACTACAGACATATTGTCATGTTTAGTAAGTTAGAGGGTCAGAGAAAAAGAGCACAACCCCCAGAGAGATAGATTGGCAAAGTGGCATCAACGGGCCCAAGTGTGGCAACAATTGTGAGGTTAGCCCAGGTCTGGGCAGTGTTTCGTTCTCTTGTGCATGGTGTCACTATGAGTTGGTACTGATTCAATGGCACCTAACAATAACAACAACACATTCAAGCTCATGTTTTGGGTATCGTGGGCTTGTTTTCATTTTCTTCAACTTTAGTCTGAATTTGCATTTGATGGTCTGTTCCACAGTCTGCCCCTGGCCTTGCTTTGGCTGATTTAACAGAGTTTTTGTACCACTTCTTTCCACAAATGTAGTGCATTTGATTTTTGTGTGTTCCATCTGGTGAGGTCCATGTGTATTATCACCTCTCATGTTATTGTTGTTTTTTAATTTTTTTTTTTTTGAATTATGTGATAGTTTACATGGAAGAGCATTAATTTTACATTCATCCTATCGTATATAGTTTCAATGCCATGGGTACAATCTTCTCCATGCATCATCAACCAACCAAAGGGTATACCCTGCAAGCCTGTCCCCTGGTCATCAGCACACAGCCCCTCTCCCTCTCTGGGTCTAAAGTCCCCAGCTACTCCATCTCTCCATGTCTTCGTGTCTGCCTCCATCTCTGGCATTATTGCTTCTCTGGGTAGGGTCCCTCTCTTCTCTCTTCTCCCTTGATGATCCCAGGGATCTCCGCTCCTAGACTGCAAAGTCAATCACTCCCCT
>NW_006408629.1:9859121-9871624 GCF_000296735.1 Chrysochloris asiatica
AAGTGTGGCAGTGGTAGTGAGGTTGGCCCAGGATCAGACATTGTTTTGTTCTGCTGTGCTTGGGGTCGCTATGAGTCGGTTCTGACTCGATGGCACCTGACAACAACAACAACAATGCCTAGGATATCAATATTTATACATTCCATTTCATTTTTGACAATTTCCAGTTTTCTTAGGTTCATAGTTTGTACATTCCATGTTCCAAATTTAATGGATGTTTAGAGTGGCTTTACTCCATTCTTGTCATCACAGTCAACTCTACTTTGAGGACACTGTTCTTCCCCAGTCAACCTGAGGGGCTTGACTTCTAGCACTATGCCAAACAATTCTTCTGCTATTTGTCATGTTTCAATATTTAATATTCCGGTGCTGACAGTGTTCCACTGCTATCTGTAAGGTCTTCAGTGACTAAATATTTGGAAGTAGTCTGTGTTTCCTTCTTCCTAGTCTGTTTTCATCTGGAAGCTCACCTAAAACCTGTCCACTGTGGGTGACTCTGCTGGTATTTAACATATCCCTAGCATAGCTTCCAGAATCACAGCAACACACAAGTTACCAAAGCATGATAAATGACAGACTGGTGGTGGAATGTATCTTTACTGTTTACTTTGTGCCAGTTTCTATTCTAAGCATTTTATCCTCCCAATAACCCTAAAAGAAATGTAAATGAATAAATAGAGCTTACAGAGGTTAATCAACTTGCCCCAGTCACAGAGTTAGGAAACAGCAGTCAGAATTTGATCCTGTGTGTCATATCTGGAAGCCTTTCTCTCCACCACAGTCCTATGCTGTCATTATTAGTCCAGTTGTGAGGGTTTTAATTTTCTTTACATTAAGTTTCAATCCATACTGATGGCTATTGTCTTTGATCTTCCTCAGTATTTCAAGTTCTCTTGGCTTCCAGCAAGCAAGGCAGTGTTATCTGTATACAACAAGTTATTAATGAGTCTTCCTCAAATCCTGATGCCACGTCATTTTCATATTATCCAGCTTCTTGGATTATTTGCTCAGCATACAGGTTGAATAAGTATGGTGAAAGAATACAACCCTGTCGCACACCTTTCTTAATTTTCAGCCATTCATTGTTCCTCTGTCCTGTTTGAACAACTGCCTCTTGGTCTATGTACAGATTCCTCATGAGCACAGTTAAGTGTTCTGGAATACTCACACTTCACAATGTTGCCCATAGCTTGTCATGATCCACACAATCGAAGGCCTTTGTGTAGTCAATAAAGCACAGGTAAACATCTTTCTGGTATTCCCTGCTTTCAGTCTAGATCCATTGGATATCAGCAATGATATCCCTCATTCCACATCCTCTTGTGAATCTAGCTTGAACATCTGGAAGCTCTGTCAATGTATGCTTGTAGTCGTTTCTGTATTTTCCTTTAGTAAAACTTGACTCGCATGGGATATCAAAGATATTGTCCAATGATTTCTGCATTCCATTGGGTCACCTCTCTTTGGAATGGGCACAAATAGGGATCTCTTCCAGTTAGCCAGATAGTTATCTTCCAAATTTCTTGGCATAGATGAGTGAGTGCCTCCAGTGCCACCTCACTTTCTTGAAAGATTTCAATTTTCATTCCATCAATTCTGGAGCTTTGTTCTTTGACAATTTCTTCAATGTACCTTGGACCTCTTCCTTCAGTATCATTGGCTCTTGATCATATGCTACCTCTTGGAATGGTTGAGCTCCTTATATATTTTAGTAATGTTTCCAAATTTTTGGTTTTCAAATTGTAAATGATATTAGACTGATTTTGAAAATAGTAAATGGTCACTATGAGTCAAACCAACTTGACAGCACTTAACAACATCAACATAGTAAATAGAGATGGACCACTTCTGAATTGTTAGCCACTGAAAACCTTATGAATAGCAGTGGAACATTTTCAGATATAGTATCGAAAGATGAGCCCTTCAGGATGAAAGGCACTTAAAATATAACTAGGGAAGAGCTGATTCCTCAAAGTGGGAAATGGTAGTTGTGTGTCAGCGAGTCGATTCTGACTCAGCTACCTTGTATAGGGTTACTGAGGCTATCAATCTTTATAGGAGATGAAAGCCTCATCTTTCTCCTGAGGAGTGATTGGTAGATTCAAACAGCTGACCTTGTGGTTAGCAGCCCAATTTGTAATCCAATACCCTACCAGGACTCTTTGCCTCCTGAAAGTAGGGTTGACCATAACGATGTGAATTGATCAAAACTTTTGGGATCTTCATTTGCTGATGGGGCACAAGTTGAAATGAGAAAAAATGGCTTCAATCATCTATTAATAATTGGAACATGAAAAGTACGAAGTATGAATCTAGAAAAATTGGAAGTTGTCAAAAATGAAATGGAATGTATAAAGATCAATACCCTAGGAATTAGGAACCTGAATTTGAAGAGGATTTGTGTTGCATTCATTGTCAAATAGAACATGTCAAGATCTATCTTGAATTAATATAATGCTGTCTGTGATAGGATAATATCCATATGTCTACAAAGCACCAGTTAATAAAACTATTATTCAAATTTACGTACCAACTCAAGTCAATGACTTGAAATAGAAAAATTCTACTAATATCTTCAGTCTGAAATTAGAATGTTAAAGTTGGAATCCAAAAGAAAAGATCAGTAGTTGGAAAATATGGCCTTGGTGATAAAAATGATGTTGGGGGAATCGCGTGGTAGAATTTTGCAAGACCAACACTTATTCATTGCAAATACCTTTTGAAACAACATAAAAGGCAACTATATACAAGAATCTCATCAGGTAGACTGTGCGGGAATCAAATTGACTACATCTGTGGGAAGAGTCAGTGGAAAAGTTCCATATCATCAGCTAAATACAGACAAGGAAAGACTCTGGAATATATCATCAATTGCTCACATGCAAGTTCAGATTGAAGCTGAAGAATATTAAAACATCTCCACCAGAGCCAAAATATGAATTTGAATCTATCCCACCTGAAATTAGAAACTATCTCAAGAATAGATTTGATGCACTAGATACTAATGACAGAAAACCAGAAGAGTTGTGGGGTGACATCAACAGGAAATAAAGAAAAGATCAAAATGGATGTCAGAAGAGACTCTGGAAATTACTCTTGAATATAGAGAAGCTAAAGCAACTGGAACAAAGAGAAGTCAAAGAGCTGAAAAGAAAATTTCAAAGGGCAACTCAAGAAGACAAAGTCAAGTATTACAATGAAACATGCAAAGACGTGCAGTTAGAAAACCAAAAGGTAAAAACATGTTCAGCATTGCTAGAGCTGAAAGAACTGAAGGAAAAATTCAAGCCTCAACTTGAAATACTGAAAGATTCTATGAGTAAAATACTGAATGATGCATAAAAGCATCAGAAGAAGTTAGAGGGAATACACAGAGTCACTGTACCAAAAAGAATTGGTCGATGTTCAGCTATTTCAAGAGGTAGCATATGATCAAGAACTGATAGTACCAAAGGAAAAAGTTCAAGCTGCACTGAAGGCATTAGAGAAAAACTAGGATCCAAGAACTGACAGGATACAAATTGAAATCTTTCAACAAACTGATGCAGCACTGGAGGCACTCACTTCTCTACATCAAAAAATTGGGAAGACAAGTTACCTGGCCAACTGATTGGAAGAGAATCATAACTGTTCCCATTCCAAAGAAAGGTGACACAATGGAATGTGAAAATCATAGAACAATATCATTAATATATTAAAGTAAAAATTTGCTGAAGATAATTTAAAAATAGTTGCAGCCGTACATAGTCAGGGAGTTGCCCAAAATTCAAGTTATATTCAGAATAGGACATGTAAGGAGGTATGTTATTGCTGACATAAAATGGATCTTGGCTGAAAGTAAAGAATACCAGAGAGATGTTTATTTGTGCTTTATCGGTCATACAAAGACATTTGACTGTGTGGAACATGAAAAACTACGGATAACATTTCAATGAATGAGTATTTCAGAACACTGGATTGTGTTCATGAGGAACCTGTAGGTAGACCAAGAGGCACGTATTAGAACTGAATGGTTTAAAATCAGGAATGATGTGCTCTTGGTTTGTGTTCTTTTACCATATTTATTCAATCTGTATACAGAGCAAATTGTCTGAGAAGCTGGAATTGTATGAAAGAACATCGTATCAGGATTGGAGGAAGAGTCATTAAGTACCCACAATATGTAGATGGCATAACCTTGCTTGCTGAAAGGGAAGAAGATGTGAAATATTTACAGCCTTCAGTATGGATTGCACATCAATGTAAAGGAAATGAAAATTCTCACCACTGGACCAATAAATACCACCATGATAAATGGAGAAAAGATCAAAGTTGTCAAAGACTTTATTTTGCTTGGATCTGATGCCAAAGTATGAAAGATCAAAGATGTCAGTTTGAAGACAGGTGTGCCCCACCTAAGCCATGGTATTTTCAGCTGCTTTATATGCATATTAAAGTTGGACAATTAATAAGGAAGACCTATGTAGAAGAACTGATGTATTTGAATTATGGCCAGAGAAGAATATTGAAAGTACCATGGACTGCTAGAAGAACAAACAAATCTGTCTTGGAAGAGTTATAGCCAGAATGCTTCTTAGAAGCCAGGACGGTGAGACTTGTCTCTGGTTCTTTCCACACATTGTCAGAAGGGATCTGGGAAAATGACATCATGCTTAGTAAAGTGGTGGTTGGTGCTTATGTGCCCTGGAGTTGGAACCGACTCATAGCGATCCTGTATAGGGTTTCCAAGGCTGTAAATCTTTATGGGAGCAGAAAGCCGCATCTTTCTCTTGCGGAACAGTTCTTAGTTTTCAACTGCTGACCTTAAGGTTCACAGCCCGATCAGAACCACTATGCTACCAGAGCTCCTTTAGTAAAGTGGAGGGTCAGCTAAAAAAAGGAAGACTCCAAACGAGATGAATTGATAAAGTGAATGGAACAACATTCTCAAACAACAATTATGAGGATGGCCCAGGACTGGGCAGTTTCATTTTGCTATGTGTAAGGTACCTAGGAGTTGAAACCTTCTCTATGGCACCTAACAACAACAGCATAGCAAATAATTCGCTAGGTCTTCTCTGGTGATGATTGTTGTTGTTGTTGTTGTTAAGTGCCGTGGAATCAGTTCCAACTCATATCGACCCTGCACAGGGTTTTCGAGGCTGTAAATCTTTACGGGAGCAGAACGCCTCATCTTTCTCCCGCGGAACAGTTGCTAGTTTTGAACTGCTGACCTTGCGGTTCGCAGCCTGATTCGTAACCACTACGCTAACAGAGATCCTTATGGGAGGATAGGAGGAGGTTAATATAAAAACATAATGAGATTCAGCAAATTTGTGAAATCATTTTCCCACAAAAAGGCTTAATGGAGTCCAATGAAAAACAGTACAAAAACAAAAAAACCCAAAACAATAATTCATTTTTGTTCTTTTGATGGCAGCTATGATTCTGAATGATTTGGGTTTTTATTCTTTTTGTGTAGACTACAAAACCACAAGTCTTTAAATAGCCCTTAATGTTGTTGGGGGTGAGGGGCGGTAGGGAGTGATGTAGGTGCGCATGCGCATATGTAGGACTGACCCAGGTCTGAGGACAAGGTTGGCATAGAAAGGATAAAGAAATTGTCTCTTAGTCAAAGAAATCTCATAAAGACATAATGATTCACTTAACTTGCCGGTGCAAAAATGTTTACCACAAGTCCCTGCAGAGTTGAGACATTTAAGACAAAACAAGATAACGTGCTTCACACTTCAAAAGTCTGATAGACTGTAACTTACAGATAAGGTGATTCAACAAGCTGGGGAGTTTAAAATATCTCCCATACTAAGTGCTTAGGCTGCAAAAATAACCCCAAAGGAACATGACCTAAAATATAAAGAGCATCATATTTAAGCAATAGAATAGGTGGGCTCATTTGAACAAAATTCAGCTCTGCATAAACTATATCACAGGGGCACACAGATCAGCAGCTGGGTCATTCACTTCCTATTTTTTTGCTCTGAAGTGCCCTACATGGAACCAGTTTAACCAGCTTATTTTAAATACAATGGTTGAGCAGTTTTAAGGTATTATACCACACAGACACTTTCTCTGTATTAATCACACACACATCATTCGATATTTAGATTTTCTCTAGAAGGGAAGTGAACTTGAATTCTAAATATCACTGCACCACTTCACTTAGTCACTCAATGATTATTTATTGTATTGTTATCAATGGAATGTCGTTGCTGTTAAGTGTTGTTGAGTCAGTACGGGATCTTAGGGACCCTGTCTAGGATTTCCGAGGAGCAGCTGGTAGGTTTGAACTGCCAACCTTGTGATTAGCAGTTCAGTGCTTATCCTACAGGACCATAAACTGGATTTGCTGTTGATAAGTGCCATCGAGTCGGTTCCGACCCTCAGCGACCTTGTATAGGGTTTCTGAGGAGCGACTGGTGAACTTGAACCATCGACCTTGTGGTTCAAATGGACTTTACTATCCAGCACATTAACCTGCAGAGCCACACCAGGACTCCATATAAACTAGAGAACAGCTCTAAAAAAGGTATTTACTGTGCTGTCGTGGAGTTTACGTTCCTGAAAAGGAGCTGAAATAAACAACAAATAAATTAAAAACAACATTGACAGTGATAGGTGATATGAAGAAAATCAAGCAGGGCAAATCTATATAGAGTGGATAGAGTTTGTGGCTATTTGAGATTATGTGGTCAGGTAAGGCCTCTGTGTAGAAGTGACATTTGAGCTGAGCTCTATCTATATAGCAAGGAGGAACCAGCAGGCAAAATTAATGATTAAGGAAGCTGGAAGGGACTTGGAGGTTTTCCAGAAAGGCATCAGGTCTGTGGCATGAGCAACGAAGAGAGCAAGGGTAGGAGATGAGGTTCTAGAGTTATGTGTTGTTGTTAAGTGCTGTGAAATGGTTCCAAATCACAACGATCCTGTGGATAGGGTTTCCAAGGAGTGGCTAGAGGGTTTGAGGTTAGCAGTCCAGTGCTTATCCTACAGCGTCAAACCAGAGTTAAGTAGTGTTTGGATTTTATTCCGTGTACAACTGATATCCACTGGAGGTTTTTGAAAGGAGGTGGTACATTAAAAAATACAATATTGTAAAACGCTATGTACTACAAAAACGAAACAAAACCCACCCAATCTGCAACGTATTACGGTTTTATCCTTTGAAATCTGATTTCTAACTCCCGCGCGAGTCCAACACCTTCCAGGTCGTCCCTGTCTGCCCAGGCCATACTCTGGCTGCGGGCTTGTTTGCACCCGAAACCCTCTTGTTGACAGACCCGGAGGAACATGTGACAGTTGGCAGGCGCTCAGGCGCAGCCTGAGACTGGTCGCTGCAGGGGACCGGGCTTCGAGAGGGGGAGGCGAGGCTGCGGCGGCGCGCTGGGAGGGCAGTCGCCCCCACTGTGAACGTAATGGCGAAGCGCACACTGAACAAGGGACGACGAAGCGGCCCCGAGGAGCCGGCTCTGGGTCAACAAGGCTCCCAGTGGCTCTCCCCGATGCTCGCCGGGGCTGCCTCGATTTGACACTGGAAACAATGGTGGCTCAGGACAGGAGGCAATGGCCTGATCGTTGGGGTGGGGGTGGTGATGTGCGGAACTTGGACAGCTAAAGCAGTTTCGGCTTTCTAGGCTTAACGGCGCAGGCCCTGGGCTTCCGCACCCTCAGAAGCCGCCCGTGTTGATTTTTTTCAAGCTCTGCTCCTGCGGTCCGTCGGCCTACATCCTGCGGTGCGCTGACCCAGGTCTGAAGATCCGGTGCCGCGTTTTGTGATCCGCTCGCATTGGGGGGTCGCTCACTGAGCGACCAGCGAACTACGGAATCCCGGGCGCTTCAGGACCTGTTGGGATAACCATCCTCCTTTCAGTCTCCTGGAGACCGACAGTTTGGAATCATTTCGCTGTTGGCTGGCCTTCCTGCCAACGGGACCCGTAGTGCCTGATCTCTCGGGTCTTGAAAACTGAGTTTCCCGGAGGAAACTGAAGATTTGCCATCCGGAGAACGACCTCCGTCCGCTGGTTCCTGCCCTGTCGTCCTGTCTGGGCTCCTGTGAATCCGTGAGACCTCTCCGCAAAACGCCATCCGAATTAGCCACCCCCTCTTTCTTCATTCCACCAGATTTAATGCGCCGTGGGGCATTTAATCCAGTTTGATGTTATCTCCCGTGTTTTTTGATTGTTTGTCGCTGAAACGTACGCTCTGCAGGGAAAGGACCATGTTTTCCTAACGCAATGCTGGGTTCCCAGCACAGTGGACCTGGCCGGACGCAGTACCCTGGGACATTTGCTGAGAATCTTTGCAGAGACTTGGGTCTTTCTGGTGGGGCGGAGCTTGTGTTGGCTCCGCCGCCAGCTTTAACCTTTCCATCTAGTCGACCACCGGCCGAGCAGGGCATTTCCCTCTAGCCTCACGCTCTGATTTTGCAGCCACTGCGAAAACCCGGAACGGAAATATAAGGGAGCGGCGCCGCCCCTCGCGGCACCTCCCCGACAGCCTTTGGCGGCCAAGCTGAGCATGCTCAGTCGGCGGGGCAGCTTCAGCTCGCGGAGTAGGAAGCTTGGGCGCTTCGAATGCGGGGAACCGCGACGGGGGAAAAATGGAGCCCTTTACCAATGGTGAGTGAGCAGGCCGAGACGCTCTCTCTGGGCTTGTGGGTCGTGGGCAGCCGGGACTCGTGGGGCTGTAGTCGTCCCCAGTTTCGGTTTCCCGCGAGGGTTTGGGGCGACGGAGGGGGCTGTAGGAGGCGACTAGAGAGGCTCGGAGAGTCGAACGGTGGTCGCTCACGGCCAGGGCGGTCCTTGAAGGTCAGCGTCTCTGGCGACTCGGGGCCGGGGAGCGTTCGGATGCGGTCAGGTGGGCTGCGGACGAACTGCAAAGTTTAGGCTGCTGTGTGCGGAGGAGGGAGGGGGCAGTGGGAAAGTTGGCAGCCAGTTCTGCATTGGGCGAAGGAGGTTGTGGGTCCCCGCTGTTGTGCAGCAAGGGTTAAAGCCGCGGCCCCTGCCAAATCCAACTTGCCTGGTGTGCTAGGAGCAGTCCCCCTGTCCTTCAGCGAGTGGCCAGCACGAATTTTCCTAATTGGGCGGGGGGGGGTGGGGGGGCTTGGCCGACTCATTTAGTGGAAGAAGGGAAACTTGGGGAAAGGCTTGCTTCTATCCCCTGTCTGGTGTGGAGGAGATGCCTGCCCGCACTGCTACCCTCCTGTCCGCAGGGCGTTCGAGCTTCGTTTTACCGGCTCCCGAAGATAGTTTTCGGCCGAGGACTAATTAAATATCTAGGGCCGGTCACGGTGATATCACAATGTGATTTGAGACGAGTAAAAGTAGGAGCCTTGCTAACAGCCGCAGACCTTTACTGGTGGAGAGAATAAATCTTACCCTGATTGAAACGATGGCTTTTGTTTGGATTAGAAGGGCTGGAGTTAAAAGATAGAGGTGAATTGTCTGTTTCATGGATTTGAACATATGCATTACCTTTTATGATAGAAAGTAGGAAAATGGCCAATATGGGAGAATTCACTCTAAAACTAAGGGATTCATCTTTGTATTGACGTGTGTTTTCCTGCAGTTGGTTGGTTATTTCAGGTAGTTGGGTTATAGCATTAATAGAAGATGAAGTCTTTCTTAACCCTGCTTGGGCGGACTAGTCCCTACGTTAAGAGACATTGTCAGCTATATCCCAAACTTCTGCAAGATTTTGTTGAATGCTGTGTGCTTTATTCGTGGAGTTGATTAAGTATGCAAACCTCTCATTATATTCTCTCTTCCCCTAATTCAGAATGCTTTATTCTACTGCCATCTTCCTGTGTGTACTGTTTAATTAGGCTTAATGATGACACCTATAATTCTGAATTTTCTGTCTCATTCATGTTTTATTTGTAATTACTAAAGTTCTTAAGAATAGTCCGGTAAAGTTTATTTGGAGAAGTTAAGGAAGATTTGAGCTGAAAGGAACCTTAGAGACTTTAGTGTAAAATATACTTAATACAAGTAATTTTTTTGCAAATGAATAATCCAGAGTTTATTCTATAGGTTTATTTTTTGTTCTAGGTAGAATGCTTGAGGCCTTCATGTTAGTTGGCTAAATGTGAAATTTCACCTAAATAAAAGAAAGTCTTTATAGCAAGACTGAGCCACCCATTTGGTTATGGTTGTTGTTGTTAAATGCCGTGGAGTTGGTTCCAACCCATAGCAACCCTGTATAGGGTTTCAAAGGAACAGTTTAGTGCTATCTTATTTGGTGAACCTGCTCCTATAAAATTGAAGTGCATTCTCAAGTCTTAACATTTTGACTTCTTCCCCCCCCCCCTTTTCTCATAGAATATGCTTTTCTAGATATTGTTGTTGTCGTTGTTAAGTGCCGTCGAGTGGGTTCCAACCCATAGCGACCCTGTACAGGGTTTCTGAGGGTGTAAATCTTTACGGGAGTAGAAAGCCTGAGCAGCTGGTAGTTTCGAACCGCTGACCTTAAGGTTCGCAGCCCGATTTGTAACCACTATGCTACCAGAGCTCCTTTTTCTAGATATTAATATTTGCAAAATTCCTACATTTGGGAGGACAGTAGAAAAATATGAGAGGAAAACAAAAAAGAAGCAATATCATGTAGAGAATTGGATTTCTAATCCTTTCATGTCTTCAAGATTTTCAGAGTCTATGCAGGAGACAACTTGGCAGTGCATCATCTTAGTTCATACATATTAATCACTCCTTGGAGACTTATCTAGCATCTTTTAACTAGTAGAATAGACACTATAATGCCTAACCCACTGTCATAGGATGGATTCTGACTGAGATTTAAGTTGGACTGGGTATTTATTTCAGTTATAGGCTTTTCTAGGGTCTTAAAACATGACGTGGTTTATGGAAGGCTTGTTTATCTTTGTACATAATTCTTTTGAGAATAAAGAATAAGTACATGTAATTCTCCCGTAAATCTGGTAGTTCTGGTGCACAGTATTTCCTTATTCATACAGTTTATGATTACAGAGTTTATCAAGCTGGTATTGGCTTATATGTTACACATTCATCTTCTTCTAAAAATACGGTCACCATGCTCTTAAACTTTCGTATATATTCCTATAAGAGAGATGTGGGGGTTAAATGGGGGGAAATCAACAATTCAGGACCACTTGTCTTTCAGTTAAATCTTGTTAACTCTCTGGCCTACAATTTTGTAAAGCAGGCAGATTTAGTTTTGTTGTCTTATATCTGCCTTCAACACTCATCTGTTCCTGTAGGTTTTTCTGCATTTTCCCTGTTTTCTATCAAAACTTGCTGCTGTTATGGCCCATTTTTGTCAGGCCTTGCTATGTCTACTGATAGCTTCTATGATGAACATGTGTGTGTGTGTGTGTGTGTATATATATATATACAAGGTACTGTCCTGCTGCAGCCATTTAAAATGTACATCTCCAGAAAGGGCTTTTAAGTGAGGACATTATGCCAAGAATTTGGCTTGGGATATTTTTGGACTTGCCCTTGGGAGGGACTGCTGACTGTTATGCTGAAGATGGGACATCCGGTCTTGCTTTGGATCTTTGGTGGCTTTAAACATTTTTTTAAATGGGGAGAGAAGTGTGTTGGACTAGTATTCAAGGGTGGTTAGGCAGTGGCTTGTGTCCTGTTAGGCAGGTGGAGGTAAAATTATTAAGAAATAGTAATTTTCATATTATAAAATTTTGATGGTAACTGCGTTGTTCTTTTGATAGAAGTACTAATTAGGGCGAGTAATTATTTGACATCTGTCTAACTTTGTTCTTATTTGAGTGCAGGTCTGGATATTTTGGAATAATTTCAGTTCATATTAAATAATGCAGCTGCTAGGACTCAGCCTCTGATATAGTAGAGCTGAAGTTGAGCGTAGGAACCTGCGACTCCATCTTGAGGACACTAGAAGTAGTCACCAGAAAGGAGCTTTGGGAAGCTTACTAAATAAGCAAATTCAGGATTTGGGAAGTAGTGAAGAAAAGGATTTCTTTTCTTTTTATTATATATTCTTTCCGTCTGTTTTCTAGTTTGTAGTGTGGTCTGGAGTAAATCTCAAAACTAAAAAGTAAACTCAGTGTCAGCAAGTGACTAAGAAAAGCATTAGCATTTTGGAGTATCAGAACTAAAAACTTAAACAGTTTTTTTTTCATATGAACATACCTGCTAGGAATCATTTAATATAGCCTGGGGACTTCCTTCTCTTATACAATTATTTTTGGTTTTGCTTTCAGCTTGTAAAATATTTCCCAACTTCTAAAATGAGAATTCTGGACTATAATTAGGTATTTGTAATGGTAACACAGTATAAAATTCTAATTTAATTTTTTTTCATGTCTTACAAATAAATTGTCATATAGTGTGCAATTCTTAAAAAGAAAATTGGTATTGTCTGTCAAAAATGTGACATTACCACATATTTACATATGTTGTTGTTGTTAAGTGCCATCGAGTCGGGTCCGACCCATAGCGAGGTTTCCGAGGGTGTAAATCTTTACGGGAGTAGAAAGCCTCATCTTTCTCCCG
>NW_006408629.1:9871724-9872266 GCF_000296735.1 Chrysochloris asiatica
TATCATGTAATCTTCAGCATAGTTTTTATCACCAAAGCCATATTTTCCAACTACTGATCCTTCATTGTTGTTTCCAACCGTTGCATTCCAATTGTCAGTGATTATCAATACATCTTGATTGCATGTTTGATTAATTTCTCACTGAAGAAGTTTTTAGACTACTTCAATTTCCTCATCACTGGCTTTCATGATTGGTGCATAAATTTGAATAATAGTGGTATTAACTAGTCTTCCTTATAGGCTTATGGGTATTTTCCTTTTACAGACAGCATTGCACTTAATGATAGATCTTCATATGTTCTTTTTGATGATGAGCGTGACCCCATTCCTCTTCAGTTTGTCATTCCTGGCATAGTAAACCATGTGATTATCGGATTCAAAATGGGCAATACCAGTCCATTTCAGCTCACTATTGCCTAGGATCAGAGAGATCAGACGACGTATTGTATTGGGCAAATCTGCTGCACAGGAACTTTTTAAAGTATTGAAGAGCAGAGATGTCAGCTTGAGGATTAAGGTGCGCCTGACCCAGGCCATGGTGT
>NW_006408629.1:9876288-9887250 GCF_000296735.1 Chrysochloris asiatica
TATTGTCTCTCAATGATACGTCATCACAGTGTAAGAAAACCTTAAAGAAGTGTAAGATCATAGTTTTTCTGTGTGATGAAAAGTAATCTATGTATCTATGTATCTATGTATCTATCTATCTATCTATGTATCTATCTATCTAACTATCTATCTATCTTAGCCAGGGGAAAGTATATAGGAATTGAGTGGAAGGAAAGCTTAGTATTAGCATTAACAACCTAAGGTTCAGGCTGTAGCTAGAAACCAATCTAGTTTCTGGAAAATTTAACTGGAAAATTCTTTATCAATGTCCAAGAAAGATTGTATTGAGACCAGTTATTATCATTTTTCTGTAGATGATCCTGGAGACCTCAGCCTGAAAAATCTAGAATATGAAAGTTTGGCTATAAGGAAATTATCATATAGTGATTAAACAAAATGTGATTTCTTGCTCAATAAGTTACTCAAATAGTGTTTTTTAAGTAACTCCTTACAAGTACATTTTTGACTAGGCAAAGTACCAAAAAAACTACAAACCTGTCATCAGTAATGTTAATCTAGTGAGAGAAATGGATCAGAAGAACCTACTTTTGTTTTCATGCTAACATAAAAATACAGAAATATAGAAGTAAAGAACCTGTAGAACTTTGTCTATAATACTATTCTAATTATGGAAAAAAATATTTAAAAATCCTGGTGGTGCTATTGGAAAAGCACCCGACCACTAACTTAGAGGCCAGCAGTTCAAACCCACCAGCCAGAGGAGGCTTTCTGCTCTTATAAAAATGTATATCCTCAGAAACCCTATATTATGGGGTCGCTACAAGTTGGAATGGATTCAGTGGCTATGGTAGTGATAGTTGTGTGACATTGAGTCACAACTCATAGAGACCTGTATAGGATATTCAATCTTTATGGGAGCAGAAAGCTTCATCTTTCTCCCTCAGAGGGACTGGTAGATTTGAACTGCTGACCTTGCCATTAGCACCCCAGCTCAATTCACTATGCTGTTTTGGTTTGCTCACATAACAACTGTAACCACTAAACTCACATCTCTGATTTAGCATAATATTTCTTTTAAGATAAAACAAAAATCTGACACTTTAGAAGCATTACAAATTTGATATTTGACGCTCTACCAGTTACCCCCAACGTTGAGATACAGCTACAATTAGACCTGCGGTTCTTGGCAGTTGAAGTAAAGAGGGCAGTGCATCCATGCTCTGTCAGTTACTTATCTCACATCTTGACAGCTGTATGAGGTTGGAGTTGAGCTACTATTAGGCCTTTCTAGAATATCAGTGGGGCAGCCAGAGAAAGGCAGTCTTTTTTTTTTTTTTTTTAATGTAATCCCTACTTAGGCAACTTTTCTGAGTTCATAGGAAACCAGCAAAGGGAATGTAGGGAATTTTGGAGTCAGTGGAGTGATATAACTTCTTGAATTCATAGTGATCTTGTTAGAGAGGGCTGCTCGGTGCTCTGGTGTTTCTGTATATTACTATGACTTAAGAGTCTCTGCTTCCCACAGCCGGGTGGTCAGGCTTCACGTATAACCTGATTCATTGTTGTAATTCATTTGTGATTATACTCAGAGGAGACTAATGTGCCTGTAGGACTTTGGATCGAAGATATTAAAGGAAAATTGAAACTGAGGAGAATTGATGGTGAAGATGAAAAAAGGGTGAAAATTTAGTGGTAGGCAAGGAAGCTCATAGACACAGAATTTCCAGTTATGTTTTGAACATTGCACATGCTCAGCTTAGAAATAAGACTTCTGGCCTGGCTTGAAGAACAGGATACAGTTGCACCTGGTTAACAGTTTGGGTTGAAGGGGGAATTTGTAGGTAGGTCTGGTTGGACCAAAGAAACTGCATGATGAGGGGAAGAATGAGTTCAGACTCTTTGTTGGTTAAGTGCTTTTGAGTCAGTTTCGACTCAATAGTAACCCTGCATAGGGTTTCTGAGGAGCAGCTGGTGGGTTTGAACTGCTGACCTTGTGGTTTGAACGCCAGTGGTGATCCTTCAGCGAACACCGGAAGTCCATTGTTGTTATGTGCTGTGGAATTAGTCAGACCCTATATAGAGTTTCCAAGGAGCGGCTGGTGAGTCTGAACCATGAGTTCAAACCAACATTGTGGTCCATTGCTAGTCTAGTGCTTACCCTACAGCACCACACCAGGAGTCCTAGGAGAACTGTCCTACAGGGTTTCTTTACTGAAGAAGATTGCCACATCTTTTTCTTGTGGAGCGGCTGCTTGGGCGGAACTGTAAACCTTTCTGTTAGCAGCTGAGTCTTCCTGAACCATTTCAATGTTGATTTACAACACATATTTTAGGGGAACACAGTCCCTAACAGGTTTAACTGTAGATTCTTTGAGAAACTATAAATTAGAGATATTTATTCTAAGAATAACTGACCACATTTGGGTATGCATAACTCTAGTTGACAGAAGTAAATAGAAAGAACTCTTCAATGAAATGCCTTGTCTTATGTTGAGATAGAAGAGTAAACAAAGAACCCTTTGAATTACATAGAATTAAATCCTGGCTTGTTTCTTCTACATTTCCTAGTCAGGGTTAACCATTTGTAGTCAATAAAGGTGACTTCATGATGATAACCACAGGGTCAGACAGCTTCCATTTTCTTTGATTTAAGACCACACTTACACCTTATTTAGCCTGTATTCAAGTTTAACCTAAAAAGGCTTTAAAGAAAAAATCTGACTCATGCTGGTAAAATATGTTAGTATTTCAGCCACATTTATTTTTCTCCTCACAGATACGTATTATGTTTAATGCCATTTACGTTTTAGATAAGAAATTATGAAAGGTTAAGATGTTCTTTTGAAACCATATCCAGCTAGTTGATGGATTGGAAATTAAACTTTTTAGCTTGAGAGATCCATGAGCTTAGTACCTATATTTAGACATCACTGACAAGTTTTAATTATCTTTTATAGTGAAGTCTTTCCAATAGGTACTGTGAGGATGTTTCCAAGACTGTAGGGTCTATTTAAGGAACTCTGGTAGCGTAATTGTTACAAATCGGGCTGCTAACCTCAGGATCAGCAGTTCGAAACTACCAGCTGATCCGCGGGAGAAAGATGAGGCTTCTGCCCCATTAAGATTTGTTGTTGTTGTTGTTAATTTCCGTTGAGTGAGTTCTGACCCATAGCGACCCTGTAGAGGGTTTCTGAGGAGCGGCTAGTGAGCTTGAACCACTGACCTTGCAGTTCAAACCAACTTTGTAGTTCAGCACATTAATCTACAGTGCCACAGTTCTACATTGTGAGACATGGGGTCATCATGAGTCAGGTTTGAACCCCTGGCTATAGGTTTCATTTTATACTCATTAAGCAAATAATGTAAACATATTAAGCTCAGTGGTTGGTGTGCTTATTTGCTAACTGAAATGAGAGTGATTTGAACCTGCCAGTTGCTCTATAGGAGAGAGACTTCCATAAAGATTTATAGCTTTTGAAACCTTTTAGGGCAGCTCTACTCTGTCTTAAAGGATCGGAGGATGACTCATTAATAACCTGCAATATGCTGATTATACAACCTTGTTTGCTGAATGTGAAGAGGACTTAAAATACTTACTGATGAAGATCAAAGGCCACAGCCTCTGGTATGGGTTGCATCTCAATGTAAAGAAAACAAAAATCCTCACTACTGGACCAATAACATCCATATAAATGGAGAAAAGAGTGAAGTTGTCAAAGACTTCATATTGCTCGAATCAACTGTCAACACTATGGAAGTAGCAGTCAAGAAATTAAACAACGTATT
This sequence comes from Chrysochloris asiatica, assembly GCF_000296735.1. Taxonomy (NCBI): domain Eukaryota; kingdom Metazoa; phylum Chordata; class Mammalia; order Afrosoricida; family Chrysochloridae; genus Chrysochloris; species Chrysochloris asiatica. The sequence continues at coordinate 9,880,057 of NW_006408629.1, forward strand.
ATTCCATTAAGTCCTGGTGTGGTGCTGTGTGTTAATGCACCAGACTACAAAGCCATTTGAACTGCAAGGTTGGCAGTTCAAGCTCACCAGCTGCTCCTTGGAAACCCTATACAGGGTTGCTATGGGTCGGAACTGACTTGACAGCACTACACAACAACATTATTGCATTAAGCACATCTGGTGCACAAGACCTCTTAAAAGTGTTGAAGAACAAAGTTGTCAGTTTGAGAACTGAGGTGTGCCTGACCCAACCCATGGTATTCTCAGTAACCTCATATGCATATGAAAGTTGGACTGTGAAGAGGGATGATGGTAGAAGAATTGATGCATTTGAGTTATAGTGGTGGAGGAGAATATTGAAAGTACCAAAAGAACTGCCAGAAGAAAAACCAGCTCTACTTTGAGGAGGCAACTCTTCCCCAGACGTATTTTGAGTGTTTTCCAACCTGAGGGGCTCATCTTCTTGCACTATAGCTGACAGTATTTTTGTGCTTCTCATCGTGCTTCAGTAGTCAGTATTCTGGTGCTGATCACAGTGTTCCTCTGTCATCAACTTTATTCGTAAAGTTTTCAGTGACTATTCGGAAGTAGTCCGTCTCTCCCTTTTCTTAGTCTGTCTTCATTTGGAAGCTCATCTGAAACCTGACCACCATGGTTTGACCCTGCTGGTATTTAAAATACCAGTGGCACAGCTTCCAGAATCACAGCAACATGCAGGCTACCACAGTAAGGCAAACTGAAAAAGAAGTGGAGGACAAGGAGTCCTGTTGTTAGGTGCCATCGAGTTGCACAACAGAATGAAACACTGCCAGGTTTTGGACCAACCTCACGAGAATCATTGCCATGCCTGAGCCCGTTGTTGCTGCCACTGTACCAGTCGATCTTGTTCAGGGTCTACCTCTTTTTCTCTGTCCCTCAACTTTGTTGTGTTAAGTGCCTTCGGGTCGGTTCCGACCCATAGCAAACCTGTATAAGGTTTCTGAGGAGCAGCTGGTGAGCTTGAACCACCAACCTTGCAATTCAAACAGCTTTGCAGTCTGGTGCATTAACCCACAGTGCCACACCAGGACCCTCAACTTTACCAAACTGGATATCCTTCTCCAGGGACTGGTCCCTCCTGCCAGTATGTCTGAAGTATGATAGTTTTGTCTTGCATTTCTTTAATTACTAATTACATTGAGCATCTTTTTCTTGCAAGTAATTTGTATAGCTTTCATGAGAACTCTATTCAAGTCCTTTGCTCTTTTTTGATTGTAGCTTTGCTCCTGTCTTCTAAGAGGTTTTTTGTTTTTGTTTTTAAGTTTTTGTTGTGAATTGAATGATAGTTTACTTGGAAGAACATTGGCTTTACATTCATCGTTTCATTGCAGTGACTATAATCTCCTCTGTGCATCATTATTCAACAGTATTTGCTTCCGTTCCCTCTGTTTGTTTGTTTGTTTGTTTTTTTTCTGGGAGGGAGTGTATACAAAAACACTCAGGAATATATAATCATTTAAACAACCAAAGGGTACATTCTGCAAGCCTGCATACTGGCCGCCAGCACTCATTCTGTTTCCATGAGTGTAGTGTCCTCAGCTACTCTCTCTCTCTCTCTCTATGTCCTCATAACTGCCTCCATCTCTAGTGTTGCTGCTTTTCTGGATTGTTGTTGTTAGGTGTCATTGAATCAGTACCAACTCATAGTGACCCTATGCACAACAGAACAAAATACTGCCCGATCCTGGGCCAACCTCACAATTGTTGCTACACTTGAGCCCATCGATGCTGCCACTTTGCCAATCCATCTCTCTGGGGTGGGGGTGGGGGGGTCTTCTTCTTTTTCTCTGACCCTCCAACTTAAACATGATATCTTTCTCCAGTGACTGGTCCTTTTTTACAATATTTCTGAAGTATGAAAGGAGCTCTGGTAGCGTCGTGGTTACGAATTGGGCTGTGAACTGCAAGGTCAGCAGTTTGAAACTACCAGCTGTTCCAAGGGAGAAAGATAAGGCTTTCTGCTCCTGTAAAGATTTATAGCCTCGGAAACCCTGCACAGGATTGCTATGAGTAGGAACTGAATCCATGGCACAAAACAACAACATGAGAGGTGGTGAAGTTTGGCCTCCAAGGAGCACTTTGGCTGCACTTCTTCCAACACAGATCTGTTGGTTCTTTTGGCAGCCCATAGCAATTTCAATATTCTCCTCCAACACCATAACTCAAAAGCATCAATTCTTGTATGGTCTTCCTTATCTACTGTCCAGCTTTCGCTTACACATGAGGTTATTGAAAATATCGTGGATTGGGTCAGGCACACCTTAGTCCTCAAGCTGACATCTTTGCTCTTCAACACTTTAAAAAGGTCTTATGCAGCAGATTTGCCTAATGTAGTATGTCATTAGATTTCTTGAGTCCTGCTTCCATAAGTGTTGTTGGTTGAGTCAAGAAGAATGAAGTCCTTGACAACTTCAATCTTTCTGTTGTTGATAAGAATGTTGTTTATTGGTCCAGTGGTGAGGATTTTTGTTTTCTTTACATTGAGATGTAATCCATACCGAAGGCTGTGCTCTTTGATCTTCATCAGTAAATATTTTAAGTCCTCTTCATTTTCAGCAAGCAAGGTTGTATCATCTGCACATCTCAGGTTGTTAATGAGTCTTCCTCCAATACTGATGACATGTTTTTCTTCATATAATCCAGCTTCTCAGATTATTTGCTCAGCATACAGGTTGAATAAGTATGATGAAAGAACACAACCTTGTTGCACACCTTTCCCAATTTTAAAACATTCAGTGTTCCCATGCTCTGTTCGAACAACTGCTTCTTGGTCCAGGTACAGATTTCTCAGAAGTACAATTAAGTGTTCTGGAATACTCATACTTCGCAACTGAAAGCCTTTGCGTAGTCAATAAAGCACAGGTAAACATCTTTCTGATAGTCTTGACTTTTAGCCAAGATCCATTGGACATCTGCAGTGATATCCCTCATTCCACGGCCTCTTCTGAATCCAGCTTGAACCTCTGGAAGTTCTCTGTCAATGTATGCTTGTAGCCGTTTCTGTATTACCTTCAGTAAACTTTACTTGCATAAGATATCAAAGATATTGTCCGATGATTTCCAGATTCCATTGGGTCACCTTTCTTTAGAATGGGCACAAACACGGATGTTTTCCAATCAGTCGGCCTTCCAAATTTCCTGGCATAGATGAGTGTGTGCCTCCTGTGCCGCCTCACTTTCTTGAAAGATTTCAGTTTTTATTCCATCAATTCCTGGTGCCTTGTTCTTTGCCAGTTTCTTCAATGCTCCTTGGACTTGCTCCTTCAGTATCATTGGCTCTTGATAACGGTTGAACCTTAACCATTTCTGTTCAGCTCTTGGACCTCCTCATTTCTTCCAATTGCTTTAGCATCTCTACGCTGGAGAGCAAGTTTCAGTGTCTTTTTTGACATCCATTTTGATATTTTATTTCTTTCCTGTCTTATTAATGATTTTTACTTTCTTCCTGTATGATGTTCTTGATGTCATCCCACAATTCTTCTGGTCTTCGGTCTTTAGTGTTTACATATCAAATCTCCTCTTCAGATGATCTCTAAATTTAGGTTAAATATATTCAAGGTCATATTTTGGCTCTCTTGGACTTGTTTTCATTATCTTCAGCTTCAGTTTTTTGAATTTGCATATGAGTATTGATGGTCTGTTCCACATTCTACTCCTGGCCTTGTTTTGATTGATGATATGGAGCTTTTCCTTTGTCAATTTGATTTCTATATGTTCCATCTGGCAAGGTCCATGTATATAGGCCTCTCATATGCTGTCTAAAGAATGAACAAATCATTGATTTTGCAGAACTCTATCATGTGATATCCAGCATCATTTCTGTCACCAGCGCCATATTTTCCAACTACTGATCTCTTTGCTCCCAACCTTTGCATTTCAATCACCGGTAGTGATCAGTATATCTTGATTGCCTGTTTGATAAATATCAGATTTAAAAAGTTGGTCGAATTCTTTTATTTCATTCTCACTACTTTAGTGGTTGGTGCTTAAATTTGAATAATAATGTATTAACTGGTCTTCCTTGTAGGTTCATGGTGATAGAAATGATGCTGGAGATCGCACGATAGGATTTTGCAAGACCAATGACTTGTTCATTGCAAATAACCATTTTTAAAATGTGTGGAAATCAACTATAGACATGGAACTTACCAGACAGAATGCATAGGAGTCAAATTGACTATGCTTGTGGGAGGAGATGATGGAAAAGCTCTATATCATCACTCAAAGCAAAGCTGGGCCAGACTGTGGATTATATCATTGCTTGTGTGAAATTCATAGTGAATCTGATGAAAAATGAAAACAAGTCCATGAGAGTCCAAATATGATCATGAATATATTTCACCTGAATTTAGAGACCATTTTAAGAACAGATCTGATGCATTAGACACAAATTACTGAAGACCAGAAGAACTGTGGAATGATATATTAAGATCATACAGGAAGAAAGCAAATGGTCATTAAAAAGACAGGAAAGAAAGGAACAAAATGGATGTCAGAAAAGACTCTGAAACTTGCTTTCCAGCATAACGATGCTAAAGCAAATGGAAGAAATGAGGAGGTCAAGTCAAAGAGCTAAACTGAAAAAATTCAAAGGACAGCTTGAGAAGACAAAGTCAAGTCTTACAATGGAAAACCAAAAAGGAAAAACATGCTCAGCATTTCTCAAGCTGAAATAATTGAAAATTGAAGTTTTCTATGGGCAAAATATTGAATGTTGAAGAAAGCATCAAAAGAAGATAGAAGATATACACAAAGTTACAAAGTATCAAAAAGAAATGGTTGATGCTTAACCATTTCAAAGGTAGCATGTGATCAAATGGTATTGAAGGAAATAAATAGTATCATTAATGTCACATACAAGTAAACTTTTATGCAAGATAATTAAAAAATGGCTGCAACTGTACATTGACAGAGAACTGCCAGAAATTCAAGCCAGATTCAGAAGAGAATATGGAACTAGGGTTTCATTGCTGACATCAGATACATCTTGGCTGCAAGCAGAGAATCCCAGAAATATATTTACTTGTGCTTTATTGATTATACAAAGACTTTGGACTGTGTGGATTATGACAAGATATGGATGACATTGGGAATAATGAGTATTCTAGGACACTTAATTGTGCTTGTGAGGAACCTATACAGAGACCAAGAGGCAGTTATTTAAACAGAACAAGCTAACATTGAATGGTTTAAAATTAGGAAAGATGTGCACCAGGGTTGTATTCTTTCACCATATTTATTCAATCTGTATATGAGGAAATAATCCGAGATGCTGGATTATGTAGAACATGTTATCAGGTTTGGGGAAAGAGTCATTAACAACTTGCAATATGCAGATGATACAACCTTGTTTGCTGGAATCACAGAGGGCTTAACATACTTAGTGATGGAGATCAAAGACTACAGGTTCAATATGTGTTACACCTCAATGTAAAGAAAACAAAAACCCTCACTACTGGACAGATAAATAACATACTAAATGGAGAAAAGAATTAAGTTGTCAAAGACTTCATTTTTCTTGGATGCACAATCAACATTTAAGGAAACAGCCAAAAAATCAAAGGATGAATTGCATAAGTCAAATCTGCTACACAACACTTCTTTAAAGTGTTCAAGAACAAAGATAATCAGTTTGAGGACTAAGGTACTCCTGACCCAAGCCTCTTGAGCATGTGAGAGTTGGACAGTGAATAAAGAAGACTGTAAAAGAACTGATGTATTTGAGTTACAGTATTGGAGAAGAATATTGAAAGTACCATGGATTGTCAGAAGAACAAATGTATCTGTGTTGGAAGAAGTACAGCTTGACGGCTCCTTAATTTCGTATACTTGGGACAGATTATCAGGAGGGACCAGTCCCTGGAGAAGGACATCATGCTTTGTAAAGTAGAGGATGAGTGATAAAAGAATACTCCTCAACAAGATGAATTGGCACAGTGGCAACAGCAAATTGAACTCAAGGGTAACAACAGTTGTGAGGATGATGCGGAACCTGGCAAGCATTTCATTCTGTAGAGCCCGAGCTTACTCAGCAACACCAAACAGCAGCAATTATTCAAGCAGAACTTGTTTCAGTGTTAGACAAGGTTTTATATATGTTTTGACAATTAGGTGAAGTGGAAATCCTTAGAAATTTAAGACCAAAATGGACAGCATTACTGTGAAAATAAAGAATAAGTTAATTCATAAAATGGTAACAAGAACTGTGATTCAGAGGCATTTGTTGTTGTTGTTGTTAGGTGCCATTGAGTCAGTACCAACCCATAGTGACCTTATGCACAGCAGAACTAAACACCTCCCAATTCGGGTCCAATCTCACTACTCTTGCCATGCTTGATTACATTGATGCTGCCACTTGGCCAATCCATTTAGTTGGGGGTCTTCCTCTTTTTCTCTGACCCTTCACCTTACCAAACGTGATATCCTTATCCAGAGACTTGTCCCTCCTGACAATATGTCCAAAGTGTGAGAGACGAATTTGGCCATCTTGGCCTCCAAGAAGCACTCTGGCTGCACTTCTTCCAAAATGGATCTATTGGTTCTTTTGGCAGCCCATGGAACTTTCAATATTCTCCTCCAACACCATAACTCAAAGGCATCAATTCTTCTATGGTCTTCCTTATTCACTGCCCAGCTTTCGCATGCATATGAGGTTATTGAAAATACCATGGCTTGGGTCAGGCGCACCTTAGTCTTCAAGCTGACATCTTTGCTCTTCAGCACTTTAAAAAGGTCTTGTGCAGCAGATTTGCCTAATGCAATGCGTCGTTTGATCTCTAGACTGCTGCTAACGTGAGTGTTGATAGTTGATCCAAGAAGAATGAAGTCCTTGAAAACTTCAGTCTTTTCTCCATTGATAAGAATGTTATTTATTATTGTCACCAGGACTGATTGTGAGGACTGGTTATGTAAGGGTGGATATTTTATAGCAAGGAGGGGAGTGATTAACCTTTCAGTCTAGGATCGCAGGGCCATCAGTGGAGAAGAGCAGAGAGTGGGATCCCACCCAGAGGAGCAGTGAGGAGAGACTGAGAAAGAGAGGACGACGTGAAGAGATGGAGTGCCTGGGGACTAGAGATCCAGAGAGGGAGAGGGGCTGTGTGCTGAGGACCATGAGGGGAGGGTGGGCGGGATTGTAGGGTATACCCTTTGGTT
>NW_006408629.1:9887350-9897614 GCF_000296735.1 Chrysochloris asiatica
AGAGGAGCAGTGAGGACAGAGACTGAGACAGAGAGGATGACGTGAAGAGAGAGGACGACGCAAAGAGATGGAGTGCCTGGGGACTAGGGATCCAGAGAGGGAGAGGGGCTGTGTGCTGAGGACCATGAGGGGAGGGTGGGCGGGATTGTAGGGTATACCCTTTGGTTGGGCGATGATGCATGGACGGGATGGTAACTATGGCAATGAGATGATGTATGATGGAATGAATGTAAAACTAATGTCCCCCTATGTAGACTGTCACACAATATCCATTGATAGTGCTGAATTAGCAGCCCAGGTATGATACAGGATCACTTTCTAAAATTTAGGGCTGCTTCTCTCTACTGTACTTTACTACCCATCAGCAGTTTCCATTCTGAGTTCCTTAAGCTAATAAATGACAGTCAAAAAAAAAAAAGAATGTTGTTTATTGGTCCAGTGGTGAGGATTTTTGTTTTCTTGACATTGAAATTTAATCCATACCAAAGGCTGTGCTCTTTAATCTTCATCGGTAAGTGTTTTAAGTCCTCTTGACTTTCAGCAAGCAAGGTTGTGTCATCTGCATATCTTAGGTTGTATATGAGTCTTCCTCCAATCCTGATGCCACATTTTCTTCATATAACCTAGCTTTTCAGATTATTTGCTCAGCATACATGTTGAATAGGTATGGTGAAAAAATACAACCTTGTAGTACACCTTTCTTAATTTTAAACCATTCAGTGTTCCCATGTTCTGTTTGAACAACTGCCTCTTGGTATATGTACAGATGCCTCATGAGCACAATTAAGTGTTCCGGAATACTCCGCAATGTTGTCCATAGCTTGTCATGATCCACACAATCGAAAAATCGAAAGCCTTTGAGTAGTCAATAAAGCACAGGTAAACATCTTTCTGATAGTCTCTGCTTTCAGCCAAGATCCATCCGACATCAGCAATGATATCTCTCGTTCCACGGCCTCTTCCGAATCCAGCTTGCATCCAGTTCTCTGTCAACGTATGATTGTAGTCATTTCTGTATTACCTTTAGCAAAACTTTACTAGCAAGGGGTGCCAAAGAGATTGTCCGATGATTTCTGTATTCCGTTGGGTCACCTTTCTTTGGAATGGACACAAATTAGGGTTCTCTTCCAATCAGTCGACCATATAGTTGTCTTCCAAATTTATTGGCATAGATGAGTGAGTGCCTCCTGTGCCGCCTCACTTTCTTGAAAGATTTCAATTTTTATTCCATCAATTTCTGGTTCCTTGTTCTTTACCAATTCCTTCAGTGCACATTGGACTTCCTCCTTCAGTATCACTGGCTCTTGATCGTATCATATGCTGCATCTTGAAATGGTTGAACCGTAACCATTTCCTTTTGGTACAGTGACTCTGTATTCTTTACATCTTCTATTGATGCTTTCTGCATCGTTCAATAATTTTCCCAGAGAATCTTTCAATAACGGAAGTCGAGGCTTGAATTTTTTTTTCAGTTCCCCCAGCTTGAGAAATGCTGAGTGTGTTCCTCCTTTTTGGTTTTCTGATTCCAGATCTTTGCACATTTTGTTGTAATATTTGGCTTTATCTTCTCGAGCTGATCTTTGAAATTTTCTGCTGAGCTCTTGGACCTCCTCATTTCTTCTATTTGCTTTAGCATTAGGAATTTGAAGAGGCATTAGAAATACAAATAAACATGTCTGTAATACATTGAGGACTTTTGACTGTGTGGATTATGACAAGCTGTGGATGACATTGGGGATAATGAGTATTCCAGAACACTTAATTGTGCTTCCGAGGAATCTTTACTGAGAACAGTAGGCAGTTATTTTAAAATCATTACTATTTAGTTAATTTCCTCACAGAAACCTTAATAAGAAGCTTGTTGTACTAGAAAATTTGTATTTCTGCTAGTGGCTATCATACTTTTATTAATATTTTTGCTAAATTAATGTAACTTGGCAACATTTTTTTTGGCTCTGAGAATATGTAATGAATTATGGAAATTCATCTCCATGTCTCTATCCTTCCAGGAGCCTAGGATTTTTTTTTTTTTTTTTTTCCCCTCAAAAGATAATCTTTTGAACTTCGGAAACATAAAAACTGGTGATTTTTTACCAAATAGCTAAATAAAGAAGAGGTGGAAGATATTAGGAATAATCCTTTAAGTAATTGCTAGCTAGTGTAGGAACAGAGTAAGTGCATTTCTCATTTTGGGCCGCAATTGTTTCTAGAAATCCCAGGGGAAAGAGGATTCCATTTTCTCACAGTAGTATGTTATTTTGAACCTACATTCTGTCCAAAAATGTGAAAAGAAACATAAATGACATTTGAAAGTAGAGGTACCACTTCTTTAGGACTCCATTTTCCCAGTGGTCAAAACCACTTTTCATGGGCTATATAAAGTTTGTACCTGGTTGGTCAGCCAGGAACCATCAGTTATATATAGTGCATAAAAATAAAACTCTATTATATTTGCTGTTCTAGCTGGCTCCTCATATAGTCAATCACACATATTAGATGTTTAATGAATGTTACTTGAGATTAATTTTATTTTGTTGTTGTTGTTGTTGTTTTTAAGTGCCACAGAGTTGTTTCCGACTCAGAGTGCCTGGGTAGGGTTTTTGAGGAGTAGCTGGTGGGTTTGAACTGGTAGCCTTGTCGTTCACAGTCCTGTGCTTATCCTACAGCGCCACACTGGGAGTCCAGTTACTGTGGTCAGTTTCAAAACAAACATAAGAGTTTTGTTCTGTTTGTACTCTTAATTAAGAGGGTTTTTTCCCTTTTTTTGACAAGGAAAGTTTTAATGTAATATCCCTTTTTCTTTCTTTTATAAATTTCCCTGTAGCAAATAGAGTAACTAACTCCAGAGCACTTTTAAAAAACACTCTTATTAGTGTTCATTCAGCTTCCCTTTTCAGTTGAAATACATTTATTGAGCACTTGCTTTATTCCAGATTTTGTGCCTTATGAAAGGAAAACAGTGATATGTAGGACAAGGTCTGAGTGCTTGAGAGTTAGAAAGGTGGTGGTTGAGGGAAGAGGGTCTTACTCTGAAGCATTTTTTTTTAATTTAAGGGGACTCACTATTTCCCTTCCTTGCTCTTTCGTCTTCTGAGTCTATTTCATGGCTACAGGATTGCTTTGCATTTGAGACCATAATGGTATATATACTTCAGTCAGTTTCTCCTCCTGCAGTGCTACAGGGCCTCTGACTGACTTGCTCTGGGACACATTGCCTTTCATAAGAGAGACGCAAAAACAGTTCCCAAGCCAATTGGATTAAACTTTTAAAAAGAAATCCCCTAACAGTGGACACAGTTGATAGGAAGACCTGAATTGGTCATGAATCAGAATGACTCTATGATAGTGGGCTTGGGTTTGTTTTTTAATGTATTCACTCCAAATACTCTGCCCTCCCCAGTTTTCATATTCTTTTTGTTTATTTTATTGTAGCTTGGGTGAAAGTTTATAGAGGATATTAGTTTTCCATTCAGCAATTTGGTTGATATTGGTTACAGTCCCTTCAATGTAACAATAGTCTTCTACCTTTCTCCCTAGTTTCCTCATTTTCCATATGCTTTTTCAAACACATACTGAAGATTTCCTTCCATGGTCAAATCAAGATTTCTGGATAGCTTGGGACCTTTTTTTTTTTTTAAATCTCTGAAGGTAGTCTTATGGTTCTCAAACTTTTTGGTCTCAGGATTCCCTTTTATATTTTTTATTTTGGGAGAGGTGGGGTGGGTGAGTAGGAGTAACGAGTGTGAGAGTAATGGTTTGTTCTATGGGCAGGTCTTGGCTAGACCTAGGACTTCATTTATTCCTAGGGTTATGGTTAGGACTAGGATTAGTGTTAGGGATACGGGTTGAGTTGAGCCTAGGAGGGCTTGGTCTGATTTTTAGAGTTATGCATAGGTTTATTTTTTTCTTGAAATCTATTTGATTTCTTTTTGATTTGGAAGTTCTGTAACTGGATTATTCCCTCTTTTTATTTTATGGATTTTTTTATGTTATTTTTATGTTGTTGTTGCAACTGTATTTCTGGTTTTGTTGGCTGTCTTACCAGGTGTGTTTTATTTTGCATTTTTCTAAAATGGTTGGAAGTCATGCTATGGCACTGTAGGATAAGCATTGGCCTGCTGGCTACAAGGTCGGTGGTTCAAACCCACCATTTACTTTTTGGAAACCCTAGACAGAGTCTCTATGAGTCAGAACCTACTAGATGGCACTTCACAACAACCACATGTTTGGGTGGAGTCTCGGTGATATTGCTTTGTATGTCAGTCTCAGGTTGTTGTCTGCTGAATTTGGTTCTTTGTCCAAAGAACTCTTTAGTGCTATTTATAAGGTTGGTCTGGTTTTTACAAAATCTTTTCATTTTTGTTCATCTGAAAAAATGACATAATTTTGCCATTGTATTTGATGGATCAATGTTGTTGTTGTTAAGTACCATGGAGTCGGTCCCAACTCATAGTGACCCTGCACAGGGTTTCCGAGGCTGCAAATCTTTACGGGGGCAGAAAGCCTCATCTTTCTCTCGCAGAACAGCTGGTAGATTCAAACTGCCGACCTTGAGGTTAGCAGCCTGATTTGTAACCATTCGTAACCACTATGCTACTAGAGCTCCTTGATGGGTATTCTGCTATATATATATATATACATATATATACATATATATATGTATATATATATATATATGAGTCTAAAGATTTACACCCTCGGAAACCCTGTACAGGGTCGCTACTATGGGTCGGAACCGAATCGATGGCACATAACAACAACAACAACAACATATATGAGTCTTGGTTGGCAGTGTTTTTTTTCTTTTTGAGTTTTACATATATGAGTCATTCTGTTGTTGTCTTGTCTGCTGAGAAATCAGAGCTTAGTCTTATTCTCCTTTGGTTTTCTTGAGCTGCCCTCAGGATTCTTGTCCTTGGCTTTGAAAAGTTTGATTATAATATGTGTTAGTGTTTTTCTTTGGGGACTGCTCTGTTTGGAGTTCATTCAGCATCTTGAATGACTATCTTTTTGTCTTCTATAATATTAGGGAAGTTTTCTTTCAACAACTCTAGGACAATATTCTGTATGGATTTGTTGTTGTTTCTTCCTGGTCTGGCATTATCATCGCGTGTAAGTTACTTCTCTTGATAGTGTCCCATATCAATCTTAGGCTCTCTTTGGATTTTTGTTGTTGTTATTTTTCCTAATTGCTCCTTTGTTGTTGTTTGCTGTTGAGTTGGTTCCAACCCAGTAAAGAGTTTCTGAGGAACAGCTGGTAGGTTTGAACTGCTGATCTTGCAGTTAGCAGTGCTTATCTTTCAGTGCCACTTCTGGAGTAGATGATTATTGAGAGTTTTCATAAAGCTCAATAATTTGGCTTTTCATTGATTTGATTATCTTTGCTCTTTTAGTGTATTATCTGTTCTGAAGTCACTGTTAATCTGAATTTCTAACTGCTGATTTTGTATGGTTCCCATTTTTTCAATTATTTTGTCAGTTTCTTAATTTTTTCCATAGTTTTGTCTCTGTTTTCCTTGATTTCATCTGTAGCTTTCTCAGTCTTTCTTTGAATCCATTGAAGTTGTCTAATTAGTATTATGTTAAATTCCTGGTTAGTTCCATACCATTTCTAGTGTTATATTTTCTGACTCTTGTGTTTTGGTGACTTGTCTTGTTTAGTGACTCCGTCTTGTTTCTTTGTGTAAGCTGAAATTGTTTTCTCTATGACACTATGGTGTTGTACTTATATTTAGTTAATGATTGTATGTTTGTGCTTTCTCATGCATTTACCACCTGCCTCTGGGTGGAGAGACTGGTGGTAGATACCTGAAGTGTGGATGCAGTTTAGTGTAGTTCAGGGTGGGTTCAAATGAATGTGAAAGTTGGACAGTGAGTAAGGAAGATTGTATAGGAATTGATGCTTGTGAGTTATGGTGTTGGAGGAGAATATTAGAAGTACCATGGACTGCCAAAGGAACAAACCAATCTGTGTTGGAAGAAATACATTCAGAATGCTCCTTGGAAGTCAGGATTGCCAGTCTTTGTCTCCTACACTTTGGATATAGTATCAGGAGGGACCAGTCCTGAAGAAGGCTATCAAGTTTGGTAAAATGTAGGGTCAGAGAAAAAGAGGAAGACCTCCAACCAGATGGGTTGGCACAGTGGCACCAGTAATGGGCTTAGGTGTAGCAACGGTATGGCACTGGACTGAGCAGTGTTTCATTCTGTTGTACATCAGGTCGCCATGATTCTGTGCTGACTCAATGGCACCAAAAAGCTACAACAACATCATCCCTCATGGGGAAATGGGAATGATAAGGCCAAGTGACATCTTTTTTTTTTTTTCCCTAAAGCTTTTATTGTTAATTGAGTGAGTGATGGCTTGCAGTGCAGATCATCAGTTTTACATTCAGAAAATCATTACAATGATTATAATTCCCTCCATGCACTGTCAGCTAACAATATGTACCTCTATTACCTTTTTTTAATGTACACATATCACATTGAAAACACATATATTAGTTTAAATGTCCAAAGGGCACATTTTACAAGCCAGTCTCCTGCCCACAGGCAAACTGCCTTTCTCAGTCCATGGTCCTGTAGTCCACTGCTGCTCTGTTTCTCTATGCCATCGCCTCCTACCACCATATCTGTCGTCGCTGCTTTTCTGGTTAGGATCCCTCACTCCTCTCATCCTCGTCCCTCTTTATGGTCCTAGGGTCCTCTGTTCCTGAAATGACAGATTAACTGTGCTCCTTTTACATTTACAGTTGTGATGATCGCCATTAGTCCTGATAACAATTACTCACAGTTAAATCAAATCCTGTTCCCCTCAACACCAGATCCATCTGTACAAGAGGAAAACGATTCAGTGTGGATTCTATATTACTTCCCTTGTTCTGACACTGAGCACCCTCATGAAAGTTTGTAAGCCAGCTACTACATGCCTTTATGACCCCCAATTTTGATAGTCAAAGTCTAAGTTGCCCATCCCTATCAACCCAGTATACTGAGGAGGCACGCTTGAGCCTTGATATGAAGGATCGATCCTTCCCTTTTGGTAGGAATTTTGGGCAACTTCATCCATAAGCAAAAGTCCAGTTCATCATGTAGCAATTTACCCTTGCTCCCTGCATCAAACATCTTTATCTTCAAGCCATCCAAGCTAGGTCACATAGGTAGCATCTGCAAGCTTGTTAATTCTCATGTGCCTCCCCCTCTTCAGACCAGCTAGCTGCTTCACTCTTACCTCTACTCCCTAGTGGCTAGGTCATTGTCTTTGGGCTTGGCAGTTTACATGTCTTACTGACCTTCAAACCAGCCAGCCCTTTGAAGCTCTTCTCTCTCCCGTCTCGAGGTCATTGGGTGTCTGTGGAACATGGTCAGTCTTAGCCCATGTCTTCATTGCTGGTGACATCTTATAGTTATGAAAATAGTTTTGACCTTGAAGATCCACTAAAAAAAAAGCGTCTCAGGGATTTTCCAGAGGTACCTGTACCTGAGTTAGACTTGCCTTTTTCAAGGACTGAGCAGGAAGTCCTTGGTAGAGCACAGCTGTTGGAAATGGAGAGGGAGATGCTCTGGCCTGGTATATCTGACAAAACACATCAGATGCCATGCTCACTTGAGCATTCTAGAATAATTTGTTTCAGCCCTAGACAGTTTTAAAGTACAGAGGATACAACTGTGTGAATGTTTTAGAACTTTAATTAACTTTAACAAATAATCTGTACAATCTTTTTTTGTTTCTTTTTCATAACCAAAGGCTGTTTCTTTTCCTAAAGTTTCCTCTCATCAGCACTTCTCGCCTCCCCACCACATTTAATTTCTAAGTCTGTTAGGGGTTGTTTAGAATTATCTTCATTTTAATGGATTAAAGGCCTACATGGTTAAGTTCAGCCAGTTGTTTTCTCTACTTGTCATGGTCTGTTGACCCAGGAGCTCAGGATGAAACAAAATCCTTTGTACAATACATGCCTTTCCAATAGAGTGACCTATATGTTTAAAAGAACTGTAATCAACCCTCTTTATTTCTGTACTCTTTGGGTCCATGAATGACTAGGATTGATAAAATTTATCCAAGCTTTATCCCTAGGGCATAACCAAGTCAAATAGGACCAAACTCATGGGTTTTGACTATATCTGGCTTAATAATCTAACTTGCAATAATGTAATTTCCTTTTGGCAGTCCATGAGACTGGATATTTCCACTGATTTTCATATAGTTTTATGAAAAGAACTTCACACTCAACATTCCTGATTGGCATTTTGTTGGCTTGAAATGATAGGTATGAACAAATTTAATGTCAGAGCTTGACTAGCACCTATGGTTTGCATGGATGTAAACTACTAATTCTTTCCTTTCCATTAACTATTGTTATCTCCCCCTTCTTTACCTCTCGACATGTCTTATACACATAGACATAAGAGGTCATTTAGGGTCCAGTTTATCCAATTTAATGAGGTGGAGAAGGATGGTCTCTCCCTCCTCCCAAAGGTGTCTTCATTTATGTGGAACATCATATCTGGTGAAATAATATGTTGTCATATATGGAAACGCTTTGTTCTCTTGCTTTCAGGATTTTCATATATCTGTTTGCTGTTGGTCAGAAATATTTTCTAACCCTGTTTTCTTTTAGGATTTTTAAAAACGAAAACATTAATTTCTAAGAAGCTAATTAGAGCTGTTTCAGTTTGTGTGACCAACTTCATATTTAATATTTTGCTCTATTCTAAAAGTGTTGACAGAGGCTAACATAAGAAATATTTGCATTGCATACCGGCAAAAATAATACCTGACTCTGACCCCTGTAGCAATAGCCAATCAGTGTCAGTTTATATAAAGGATTTTTAAGTAGTAAGAAGTTTACTATTATGTGTTAATCATAACCAAAATCAACCTTTAGTTGAGCATATAAATGCCTGAAAAGGATCTGGAGTAAACACTAGCAGTTAAACTTAATTCAATGAAAAAAATCTAAACTGAGCCCTTTCCTGAAATCACATACAATAAGATTTGCTATAAGTGTTGCTGGTTGAAATGCATTCTGGGGGAAGTTGACCAAATTTTGAGCGTTGGGCTGGGGTAACATTCCTATAGGAGTATCCCTATCAGCTGTGTACTACTGTGGGTTAATGCGCTGGACTGCAATATCGGGTTGAACCGGAAGGTCGGCAGTTGAAGCCCACCAGTTGCTCCTCTGAAACCCTAACAGGGTCACTGTGGATTGGAAATGACTCAGTGGCGCAGTTGTTGTTGTTAAGTGCCATCGAGTCGGGTCCGACCCATAGCGACCCTGTACAGGGTTTCCGAGGGTGTAATTCTTTACGGGAGTAGAAAGCCTCATCTTTCTCCCGCAGAGCGGCTGGTAGTTTCGAACCGCTGACCCTAAGGTTCGCAGCCCGATTCGTAACCACTACGCTACCAGAGCTCCTTAGGGCTGTGGAGTTAGTTCTAACTCATAGCAACCCTGTGTAGGGTTTCCAAGAAGTAGCTGGTGGGTTTGAACCACCAATCTTATGGTCTAGTGCTTATTGTACCATGTCACACCAGGATTCCTGATAATGATGTCCTACAGTGCAGTTATTGATTATCTCCAGTGAGGGCCATGTGATCAGAATAGTTCTTGTAAGAAGACAGGAAAGTATTAAAATATGACATATTATGTGTAAAAAAGTACATTTTGAGTAAGTAAAGTTTTATTAACACTTTTAAAAACTTTCATATTGGAAATGATACAGTTTCTTTTATCTCAAGTACTAGTTTTTACTTTATCAGGAATCAACTAGTACTGAGGGACTGAAGGAGGGGGAGTAGATAGATATTCTAAAAATCACACTATAATGTGAGAAATTTCTTTTGTAATTCCATTTTTTCAATGTTCATGACTAGTCTTTTTTAACCAGGATCACAGTGAAGTCATGTTGCTCATTCCTGAACTGTTAGCTGGTCTGTTCTCTGCAATGATTTTTGTCCTGTTTGGTCTGAAAGTTTGAGAATTCATTTTATTATAAAATTTTAAGAGCTCATTTAAAGGAAATACATATTTTTTTAATTTTTAAAGGAAAAAGTATTTTTCAGGTAAGAGTAATAACTTCTGGTATATTGTAGAATTGCTGCTTCAGTTGATAGAACAGTATTCGGATGCCTTATTATTTGTAAAGGTTTCCTTTTGTTTTACATTTTTGTGTTGTTGTTGTCAGGTGCCATCGAGTCAGAACCGACTCATAGCGACCCCATGCACAGCAGAACGAAACAATGCTCGATCCTGGGCCAACCTCA
>NW_006408629.1:9898204-9899887 GCF_000296735.1 Chrysochloris asiatica
CTTGACATTGAGATGCAATCCATATCGAAGGTTGTGCTCTGTGATCTTCATAAGTAAATGTTTCAAGTCCTATTCACTTTCAGCAAGCAAGGTTGTATCAACTGCATATCACAGTTTGTTAATGAGTCTTCCTCCAATCCTGATGCCATATTTTTCTTCATAGAATCCAGCTTCTCGTATTATTTGCTCAGCATGCAGGTTGAATAAGTATGGTGAAAGAATACAACCCTGTCTCATTTACAACATTTTTGTGTACCACATTGTAAAAGTGAAACACTTCTCTGAAGTTGCTTAACCATTTCCTGTAAGACTGGGAAAGTGGTGGTTGATTTTCAAAATCATTAAGCTGTATTTGGGTAAAAATAAACTTAGCAGAGCAGTTCTGTGTGTTGAACTTTTTTCTGTTGTTTCAGTTCCATTTTCCTGTAGAGCAGTTAACATTTTTTAGATTAAGGTTTTCCCCCTCAGTTCTAGTCATTTATACCAACTAGCTGAATATGCAAAAGTTAATTGTCTTATCTGTAAAAGGCAACAGGATTAGAGGGCCTTTATATAGACATCTAGTCTTGTAAAATAACAGTAGCTTTATTCTGAAAAAACTGCTAGCTTTATAGAACAGCAAAACTGAAGTTTCAGTGGAGTGAGTGCTGTTTTGAATTTGAATAATTTCATAATCGTAATGAGAGAAGAAGAAAGTACAGTTTAGTGCCCATGTTGGAGCAGTAATACAGTGAATGTAGTTAGACAACATCAAACAGCAAGGTTTAAAATAAATGCTGCTAAGTGCCTGAGAGAGTTATAGAAACTATGGTGGTGGTTTGTGTAAGTAAGTCTCTGTTTCCTTAACTTTCTTTCTTTCTTTTTGCCATTTCCATTTGATCTTTAAAAAAAAAAAAAATTTTTTTAAGCCTCATTTTTTTAAATCTTTCTGACTCTGTGCATATGCCTTCAACACTTTCACAATGATTTTCTGCTCCTCAATAAGGAAAGCAAACTTGATCTTGTCGCAGACACATTTAGCACACATGGTACCACCATAGTCCCCGCTGACATGTTTCTTTGTCTTGGACAAAGGTCTCACAGCTCAGACCCTTCAAAGTTGGACTGGGCATGCACCACATGCAGATTTTGGTGCTTTGCCAACCTTTTTGGGATAGAAGTAAATAAATTCTATTATCATGTTTTAGGGACTTTTATATTGTATGGCAGCATATGACGGTGTATCAAACACTCAACCATTTTGAATGCCTCTACACAGCGTTCCCGGAAGACAGAGAATAAGATGCCCAAGAATTCAAAGGTCAGACGTGACTAGGTTTCCTTAACTTTCATGCAGCCATTCAGCTCTGACTTAAGGGTGGTTCTGTGACTATTCTGGTCCAGCTCCGGGGTGTATGTAGATAGAACTAGGGATCTGGATAGATCAAAGAGCACAGCCTTCAGTATGGATTGTATCTCAATGTCAAGAAAATAAAAAATCCTCACCACTGAACCAGTAAACAACATTCATATCAACGGAGAAAAGATTGAAGTTGTCAAGGACTTCATTCTTCTTGGATCAACTATCAACACTCGCAGAAGCAGCAGTCAAGAGATCAGATGACATATTGCATTAGGCAAATCTGCTGCACGGGAACTTTTTAAAGTGTTGAAGAGCAAAGATGTCAGCTTGAGGACTAAGGT
>NW_006408629.1:9900267-9903387 GCF_000296735.1 Chrysochloris asiatica
TGGCATCATTGATGGCGTCAAGTGTGGCAGCGGTAGTGAGGTTGGCCCAGGATCGGACATTGTTTCGTTCTGCTGTGCATAAGGTCGCTATGAGTCGGTTCCGACTCGATGTCACCTGGCAATAACAACATCAGGGATCTAGATAACAAAGCTCTGGTCACCTAGCGGTTTACAAATTGGGCTGCTAACTTTAAGGTGAGCAGTTTGAATCCATCTTTCTCCACCGGGAGAAAGATGAGGCTTTCTATTCCAGCAAACCCTATGTGGGGTTTCTAGGAGTCCTGATGTGGTGCTGTTGGATAAGCACTGGACTTCTGACAGCAAGGTCAGTGGTTCAAACCCATCAGCTACTCCTTGGAAACCATATACACGATCTCTATGAACTGACACTGACTGGACAGCACTCAGCAACAGCAGCAACATGAGTTGGAACTCAAGGGCACATAGTAACAACAGGTAACTAGATAACATTGAGAAGAATGGGAATTCCAGACCATTTAATTTTGCTCATGCAGGACCAGGAGGCAGTTGTTTGAACAGGAAGGTTATTGAAATTTGTTAAAATCAGGAAAACTGTGCTCCAGGGATGTATCCTTTCACCATACTTACTCAGTCTGTTTGCTGAGCAGATAATCCAGAAGCTGGATTATATGAAGAAGATTGTGCCATCAGGATTGGTGAAGACTCACTGACCAAGCCAGGGGCTCAAGAAATCATCCAACAATATATTATTAATATCATATGCAAGTAAATGTTTGCTGACGATAATTCAAAAATGGCTGCAGCAGCACATTGATAGTGAACTGCCAGAAATTCTAGCCGAATTCAGAAGAGCACATGGAACTAGGCTGGTGGTCATATGCATCTTGACTGAAAGCAGAGAATACCAGAACAATGTTTACTTATATTTTATTTACTATACAAAGTTATTTGAATATGTGTATTATAACAAACTATGGATAATATTGTGAAAAATGGGAATTCCAGAACAATTAATTGTGCTCAAGAGGAATCTATACCTAGAGGCAGTTGTTCAAACAGAACGTGCCTGTTTTAAAATCAGGAAAGGTATGTGGCAGTGCTGTGTACTTTCACCATACTTATGCAATCTGGACTTCTGCTGTGGCGCTGCAGAATAAGCACTGGACTGCTAACTACAAGATTGGCAGTTCAAACCCACCAGCTACTCCTTGGAAACCCTACACAGGGTCGCTGTGAGTCGGAACTGGCTCTATGGCACTTACCAACAACAATATGCAACCTGTATACTGAGAAAATAGTCAGAGAAGCTGGACTATATGAAGAAGAATGCACTTTTAGGATTGGAGAAAGGCTCGTTAACAACCTGTGATGTGAAGCTGAAAACGAAGAGGATTGGAAGCACTTGCTGATGAAAATCAAATACTACAACCTTCTTTATGGAATACAGCTCAATATAAAGAAAGCAAAAAGCCTCACAACTGGACCATCATCTTGATAAATTAAAACATTGAATTTGTCAAGGATTTCATTTTACTTTGATCCATAATCATTGTTCATGCAAGCAGCAGTCAGGAAATTAGATGATGTATTACATTGGACAGTTTTGCACAAGACTTGTTGAAAGTGTTGAAAGAGCAAAGATATCACAAACATGACCCTGACCCAAGCCGTGGTATTGTCTATCTCTTCATATGTGTGTGAAAGCTGGATTATGAATTAGGAAGACTGGAGAAGAGTTGATGCATTTGAATTGTGATGTTGACAAGGAATATTAAAATTACAGAAGAATAAACAAATCTATCTTGGAAGAAGTTCAGCCAAAATGTTCCTTAGGACATGGGCAGGGAGAGTGTGTCTCATGTACTATAGACATGTTATCAGGAAGACCAGTTCTTAGAGAAGCACATCATGCTGGGTAAAATAGAGGGTCATTAAAATCCATCCAATGAGATGGATTGACACAGTGGATACAACAGTAGTCTCAAACCTAACGATTATGAGACAATTTAGGACTGAGCAGTGTTGTGTGTAAGGACACCATGAGTCAGAACCAACTTGAAATCACCCAACAACAGAAGCAAAGGACCTTGTTGGGGAGTGAAATCAGAAAAATGTGGGCTTCGTTTTTTTAGTTTTTATTGTGAATTGAGTGACAGTTTACATGGGAGAACATCATCTTTATATTCATCTGCTATTGTATTTCATTTCATTGCAATGAGTACAATCTCCTCCATGCATCATCATTCAACAGCATTTGCTTCCATTCCCTGTTTTTTTTTTTTTTTTTTTTTTTATGTGTACCGAAGCTCTCAGGAAGATATAATCATTCAAACAACCAAAAGGCATACCCTGCAAGCCTACTCTCCCGGCTCCAGCACAGAGCCTCTCTCCCTCCTTGAGTCTAGAGTCCCCCAGCTGCTCCATCTCTCCATGTCATCATCTTTACTTCCATCTCTGATGTTGCTGCTTCTCTTGGCAGGGTCACGCACTCCAATCCTGCTTTTCTCCCTTGATGGTCCCTGGGTCCTCAGCGCCTGGACTGCAAGATCAACCACTCCCCTCCTTTTGTTAAAAAATGTGTACCTTAACATTTGCAACAAATTCCTTAACCACTCTTGACTCACTTCTTCATCTGTAAAATGTTTTGAAGACTAAGTGAGATGACACTTAATGTAGAAGATAATGCAGAAAATTTTCATTGCTTTGAGAATTTAAGCATTCCACTGCTGAGGGTAATGGAAAAAGTTTGAAATGGATGATGGTGATAGGTACACACCATGGTAAATATAACTAATATCACTAAATTGTATATGTGAAGAATATTGAAGTGGAAAGTATTTTGTGCAAACATTTACTGCAGTGAAGAAAAATAACGCACTTACTATGTGCTAGGCTCTGTTCTAAATCCTTTATACATACTAAATTCTAACAAATTCTTACTTAGTCCTAAACAATAGCATATACAAATGCAAAATGAGGTTTGGGAAGATGAGCTGAGTAGCTGGAAGTTATGCAGTTAAGAAGAGGCAGGGAGAGAACAAAAAAGATGGCGGATCGGGTGGACGTATAGCAGAGAGCTCCGCCAACAACAACACAGAATACCCAACCAAGCAGGTTCAGGGGATGGTCCCAGAACTC